>NC_084552.2:56525332-56562832 GCF_033978685.3 Nerophis lumbriciformis
GTCTAGTGTAAAGTTTCCACCATCAGTGATGGTTTGGGGTGCCATGTCATCTGCTGGTGTCGGTCCACTCTGTTTCCTGAGATCCAAGGTCAACGCAGCCGTCTACCAGCAAGTTTTAGAGCACTTCATGCTTCCTGCTGCTGACCTGCTCTATGGAGATGGAGATTTCAAGTTCCAACAGGACTTGGCGCCTGCACACAGCGCAAAATCTACCCGTGCCTGGTTTACGGACCATGGTATTTCTGTTCTAAATTGGCCCGCCAACTCCCCTGACCTTAGCCCCATAGAAAATCTGTGGGGTATTGTGAAAAGGAAGATGCAGAATGCCAGACCCAAAAACGCAGAAGAGTTGAAGGCCACTATCAGAGCAACCTGGGCTCTCATAACACCTGAGCAGTGCCAGAAACTCATCGACTCCATGCCACGCCGCATTAACGCAGTAATTGAGGCAAAAGGAGCTCCAACCAAGTATTGAGTATTGTACATGCTCATATTTTTCATTTTCATACTTTTCAGTTGGCCAACATTTCGAAAAATCCCTTTTTTGTATTAGCCTTAAGTAATATTCTAATTTTGTGACACACGGAATTTTGGATTTTCATTTGTTGCCACTTCAAATCATCAAAATTAAATGAAATAAACATTTGAATGCATCAGTCTGTGTGCAATGAATAAATATAATGTACAAGTTACACCTTTTGAATGCAATTACTGAAATAAATCAAGTTTTTCAAAATATTCTAATTTACTGGCTTTTACCTGTATATATTTTTTTATTAACTAACAGCGATTCCCTCCTCCTTTCCACGCATGGTCTGTTGTCTCTTTCGGACTTATATCGAGTTATCAAAAGTTAGAAAAAAGAGTGTTTGCGAGGAGTACATGAATGGTGCTCAGAAGTATGGAAGAATTGACGAAGCAAGCAGGCTTTGTAACCCAGCAAGTTTTAATTGTGATGAGACCGTACTTTTCTGGAGAAAGATGCTAAAGCAGACTTATTTCACAGTGGAGGAAAACTCTGCCCCTCGTTCAGCTGCGCCTCTTCCAAAGTACACACACACAGCCCCTTCTCTTACCCCCTCCGTTCTCTCTCTCTCGATCTGCTCCGTTTTTCGTGAGCTACTTTTTTGCCAATGTTGATGTAAGTGGATTTTACTTTTTTAAATGTGTATTATTGTAGCAATATGGTTGTTGAAGTCAAGGATTGTTGTGATTTCTGATCGTTTGTTAGGACACCAAAGGGACTTCTGTGTGTGCGCGAGCGTGTTGGCAGAGCAGCGCATACAGGACAGTTCAGATTGTGTCTTTTTTTGTTTTGGCTATTCAATAGAGAAAGTTGATCCATCACCTTCTTGTTATGTTTGTTTGATATACAGTGATGTAACGGCAACCCACGGCTCTTTAGCACTGCCCTAATGGCTCCCTCCTCTGCTTTGTCAAAAATGTATGTAAATGGAAAAAGATGGGGGGAAACTATATATTTTTTCTTTTAATATGGTTTCTGTAGGACGACAAACATGACACAAACCTCCCTAATTGTTAGAAAGCCCACTGTTTAGTATGTTTCTGTTTATTCTTCACTGATGAGAGTATTGGGCGAGCGCCGTTTTCCATCCATCCATCCATCTTCTTCCGCTTATCCGAGGTCGGGTCGCGGGGGCAGCAGCCTAAGCAGGGAAGCCCAGACTTTCCTCTCCCCAGCCACTTCGTCCAGCTCCTCCCGGGGGATCCCAAGGCGTTCCCAGGCCAGCCGGGAGACATAGTCTTCCCAACGTGTCCTGGGTCTTCCTCGTGGCCTCCTACCGGTCGGACATGCCCTAAACACCTCCTTAGGGAGGCGCTCGGGTGGCATCCTGACCAGATGCCCGAACCACCTCATCTGGCTCCTCTCGATGTGGAGGAGCAGTGGCTTTACTTTGAGCTCCCCCCGGATGACAGAGCTTCTCACCCTATCTCTAAAGGAGAGCCCCGCCACCCGGCGGAGGAAACTCATTTCGGCCGCTTGTACCCGTGATCTTGTCCTTTCAGTCATAACCCAAAGCTCATGACCATAGGTAAGGATGGGAACGTAGATCGACCGGTAAATTGAGAGCTTTGCCTTCCGGCTCAGCTCCGGCATGTGTTGCAATGTTAAGATTTCATCATTGATATATAAACTATCAGACTGCGTGGTCGGTAGTAGTGGGTTTCAGTAGGCCTTTAATACAGGAGTGTGTGCAATAAGTAGGGGCGCCGAAAAGGGGGGGTAAAGGAGACGGATTGTAGGGGCCCATGATGGAGGGGGGCCCAGAAATGCCCCTAATGATGATGAAATTATAATACAGAAAAAATAATGACACTGTGTTGGGGGCCCTGTAAAGATTATTTTCATGGGGCCCAAAATCCCTAGCGGCGCCCCTGGCAATAAGCATAGCATTCTATGTATATGCCTTACATGCAAATGATACCCTGCCTGGAAAAATGTGAGTAGTGTTGAAAGAAGGGAGTCGCATACATGGCGTGCGATAAAAGCAAGGCAGCAGATGACTCTTTGATAGTCCGCACGGAGCAGCAAGGCGACTTCCAAGATGGATATTTGATTGGCTAATGCAATGAGGTGTGCAGCAACAGAGGGCACCCCGCTCTTGTCTCCCGCTCTCTCTCAGCCTTGACGGAGCACGGCGACCCACCGGGGACGTCTCTGATCAATGCAGTCATTACCCTATAGCTGCAGACGTGCGGGAGGGACGCTGCGCTGCTCCACGACGAGGTCACAGCTCCGGCAAATGTAAAAAATATGTCCACCGGAATACGCTACGTCGCGCCATTAGTCGGGCTGCGCAGCGAGGCGACCTCCTTAGGCCTCAGGTAGAAACGTGGTGTCACTGCACGGTCAGGCCACGCGTGCGCGAGGACCAATTGTCTAATTGTTTTATGGCATCCCAGTTACCATGCCCTCTTTTGTACTATTTATTTGAATATTATCGAATACAAAATTACATACAAAACAAACGTTACTTAAGAATACAGTATTTATTTTTAAACCGTACTTAGCAGCCTAAATGGCAAAAAAATAAAAACATTTTTTAATGCTTTATTTAAATTTAATACATTAATTCCCGATACTGATTATTTAAGTTTAGTTTTTTGTTACACCACATATATAGTAAGCAGTGACGTGCAGTCACTAGAGGCAGGTGAGGTGGAGCCTCACCTGCCATCATGGAAAGAAAAAAAATAAATAAATAAATAAATTGTTAAATGTATCCAGTGATTATACTATAGTTATTTTCCATTTAACTTCACCAGTTTTAGATTATTTTTATTCAAAATCGCTGAATTTTCACATTTGCCGTTCAAATACTGAGAAGAGACGGTGCGGTGATCAGCAGCCAGTTGAGGCACGTCACTCAGTGCCTCACCATCGATTGCGGACTCGGCTAACTGCTGGCCTGCTGTGCAGTGAGACCGTATTGCTATATGAATTATATTATACATTTCCATAGTTTAGTTAGCTGAGGTATATCAATCAATCAATCAATCTTTATTTATATACCCCTAAATCACAAGTGTCTCAAAGGGCTGCACAAGCCACAACGACATCCTCGGTACAAAGCCCACATACGGGCAAGGAAAAACTCACCCCAGTGGGACGTCGATGTGAATGACTATGAGAAACCTTGGAGAGGACCGCATATGTGGGTAACCCCCCCCCCCCCCCCCCCCCTCTAGGGGAGACCGAAAGCAATGGATGTCGAGTGGGTCTGACATAATATTGTGAGAGTCCAGTCCATAGTGGATCCAACATAATAGTAAGAGTCCAGTCCATAGTGGGGCCAGCAGGAAACCATCCCGAGCGGAGACGGGTCAGCAACGTAGAGATGTTCCCAGCCGATGCACAGGCGAGCGGTCCACCCCGGGTCCCGACTCTGGACAGCCAGCACTTCATCCATGGCCACCGGACCTGTGCCCCCCCCCCTCAAGGAAAAGGGGAGCAGAGGAGAAAAGAAAAGAAACGGCAGATCAACTGGTCTAACAGGGGGGCTATTTAAAGGCTAGAGTATACAAATGAGTTTTAAGATGGGACTTAAATGCTTCTACTGAGGTAGCATCTCTAATTGTTACCGGGAGGGCATTCCATAGTACTGGAGCCCGAATAGAAAACGCTCTATAGCCCGCAGACTTTTTTTGGGCTCTGGGAATCACTAATAAGCCGGAGTTCTTTGAACGCAGATTTCTTGCCGGGACATATGGTACAATGCAATCGACAAGATAGGACGGAGCTAGACCGTGTAGTATTTTATACGTAAGTAGTAAAACCTTAAAGTCACATCTTAAGTGCACAGGAAGCCAGTGCCAGTATATAATGTACAGTGTATTTTGTCAACAACTGTATGTGTGTAACGTATTTCTTGTGCTGAGCAATCATAAAACTGCTGCGAAGACGCACTGGCTGAGGCTTGCAGTAATTCCGCCTCCTGGTGCCGGTTAATGCACCCCCCAACGGGAGCGCCACACCCAAACCCTCCACGTGCAAGACCGAATCCACCCAAAAAAACTTAACAAGAAGCCAAAAAGTGCAAAAACAACAATGCTCGCGCCGGAGGAGCCGTGAACGACTGCAGGGACACAACATTAGGTACACCTGCAGACTGCAGCACGGATTTCATATTTCATTCATTCACAACTCCTCCAACACCAACACCACTGTTCCCGCACTTATAAGTAAAGGTAAGACCATAATAACCTTTTTTTAATTAAATGTGCTTTTTGTGTGCGACAGTTTGTATGTGTAAAGTTAAAGTTAAGTTAAAGTACCAATGATTGTCACACACACACTAGGTGTGGTGAAATTTGTCCTCTGCATTTGACACATCCCCTTGATCATCCCCTGGGAGGTGAGGGGAGCAGTGGGCAGCAGCGGCGCCGTGCCAGGGAATCATTTTTGGTGATTTAACCCCCAATTCCAACCCTTGATGCTGAGTGCCAAGCAGGGAAGAATGCTGGTATGAGCTTTTAAACATAACCCGTTAACTGCTGCCAATCAAATGGTGAATAAGATACTCTTTAGGGTTCATATGTTTGTAAATCTGACTGATGAAGTCAGTGCCTCACCAGCCATCAACCTCACCGCACGTCACTGATAGTAAGTGCCTGGTTTAAAAAAAAATAATTAAAAAATCAGCAATCATTTACAGAAGAGTAAAAGTGGTTGAAAATGTGGTGATAATTTTACCTTTTTTTTTTAAATCTGCCCCTTATTCATTTTTATATTTGTGTTCCCTTTTACTCCTATGTAAGCTATTGTTTGTACTAAACATGAATACAACGTTTAAATATCACCGAACATGACGTAGCAGAAGCTACTGTCACTACTCGATCAGTAACGGAAGACACGATCGGTCCACGCATGCACGAAGATTACAGTATTTTTCGGACTATACGTCGCACCGGCCGAAAATGCACAATAAAGAAGGAAAAAAACAGATATACAGGTAAAAGCCAGTAAATTAGAATATTTTGAAAAACTTGATTTATTTCAGTAATTGCATTCAAAAGGTGTAACTTGTACATTATATTTATTCATTGCACACAGACTGATGCATTCAAATGTTTATTTCATTTAATTTTGATGATTTGAAGTGGCAACAAATGAAAATCCAAAATTCCGTGTGTCACAAAATTAGAATATTACTTAAGGCTAATACAAAAAAGGGATTTTTAGAAATGTTGGCCAACTGAAAAGTATGAAAATGAAAAATATGAGCATGTACAATACTCAATACTTGGTTGGAGCTCCTTTTGCCTCAATTACTGCGTTAATGCGGCGTGGCATGGAGTCGATGAGTTTCTGGCACTGCTCAGGTGTTATGAGAGCCCAGGTTGCTCTGATAGTGGCCTTCAACTCTTCTGCGTTTTTGGGTCTGGCATTCTGCATCTTCCTTTTCACAATACCCCACAGATTTTCTATGGGGCTAAGGTCAGGGGAGTTGGCGGGCCAATTTAGAACAGAAATACCATGGTCCGTAAACCAGGCACGGGTAGATTTTGCGCTGTGTGCATGAAGTGCTCTAAAACTTGCTGGTAGACGGCTGCGTTGACCCTGGATCTCAGGAAACAGAGTGGACCGACACCAGCAGATGACATGGCACCCCAAACCATCACTGATGGTGGAAACTTTACACTAGACTTCAGGCAACGTGGATCCTGTGCCTCTCCTGTCTTCCTCCAGACTCTGGGACCTCGATTTCCAAAGGAAATGCAAAATTTGCATGGTTGGGTGATGGTTTGGGGTGCCATGTCATCTGCTGGTGTCGGTCCACTCTGTTTCCTGAGATCCAGGGTCAACGCAGCCGTCTACCAGCAAGTTTTAGAGCACTTCATGCTTCCTGCTGCTGACCTGCTCTATGGAGATGGAGATTTCAAGTTCCAACAGGACTTGGCGCCTGCACACAGCGCAAAATCTACCCGTGCCTGGTTTACGGACCATGGTATTTCTGTTCTAAATTGGCCCGCCAACTCCCCTGACCTTAGCCCCATAGAAAATCTGTGGGGTATTGTGAAAAGGAAGATGCAGAATGCCAGACCCAAAAACGCAGAAGAGTTGAAGGCCACTATCAGAGCAACCTGGGCTCTCATAACACCTGAGCAGTGCCAGAAACTCATCGACTCCATGCCACGCCGCATTAACGCAGTAATTGAGGCAAAAGGAGCTCCAACCAAGTATTGAGTATTGTACATGCTCATATTTTTCATTTTCATACTTTTCAGTTGGCCAACATTTCTAAAAATCCCTTTTTTGTATTAGCCTTAAGTAATATTCTAATTTTGTGACACACGGAATTTTGGATTTTCATTTGTTGCCACTTCAAATCATCAAAATTAAATGAAATAAACATTTGAATGCATCAGTCTGTGTGCAATGAATAAATATAATGTACAAGTTACACCTTTTGAATGCAATTACTGAAATAAATCAAGTTTTTCAAAATATTCTAATTTACTGGCTTTTACCTGTACGTCGCACTGGAGTATAAGTCGCATTTTTGGGGGAAATGTATTTGATAAAACCCAACACCAAGAATAGACATTTGAAAGGCAATCTAAAATAAATCAAGAATAGTGAACAACAGGCTGAATAAATGTACGTTATATGACGCATAAATAACCAACTGAGAACGTGCCTGGTGTCACATTGTGTTGGTGGCGAACCCCAAGATGCAGAGAAGGCAGGCTTTGTGCAGGAAAACATGATTTAATTTAACACTAAAACTAGAACAAACAAAAGGATACAAACTAGGGATGTCCGATAATGGCTTTTTGACGATATCCGATATTCCGATATTGTCCAACTCTTTAATTACCGATACCGATATCAACCGATACTGATATATACAGTCGTGGAATTAACACATTATTATGCCTAATTTGGACAACCAGGTATGGTGAAGATCAGTTCCTTTTTTTTTTTAATTAATAAAATAAAATAAGATAAATTAAAAACATTTTCTTGAATAAAAAAGAAAGTAAAACAATATAAAAATAGTTACATAGAAACTAGTAATTAATGTGAGTGCTCAGAGTATGGGGTTTCGGACTGTCTGATTGTGGCGGTCCGCTCCCTGTATAATCAGTGCCAGAGCTTGGTCCGCATTGCCGGCAGTAAGTCGGACACGTTTCCAGTGAGGGTTGGACTCCGCCAAGGCTGCCCTTTGTCACCGATTCTGTTCATATCTTTTATGGACAGAATTTCTAGGCGCAGTCAAGGCGTTGAGGGGATCTGGTTTGGTGGCTGCAGGATTAGGTCTCTGCTTTTTGCAGATGATGTGGTCCTGATGGCTTCATCTGGCCAGGATCTTCAGCTCTCGCTGGATCGGTTCGCAGCCGAGTGTGAAGCGACTGGGATGAGAATCAGCACCTCCAAGTCCGAGTCCATGGTTCTCGCCCGGAAAAGGGTGGAGTGCCATCTCCGGGTTGGGGAGGAGATCTTGCCCCAAGTGGAGGAGTTCAAATACCTCGGAGTCTTGTTCACGAGTGAGGGAAAAGTGGATCGTGAGATCGACAGGCGGATCGGTGCGGCGTCTTCAGTAATGCGGACGCTGTATCGATCCGTTGTGGTGAAGAAGGAGCTGAGCCGGAAGGCAAGGCTCTCAATTTACCGGTCGATCTACGTTCCCATCCTCACCTATGGTCATGAGCTTTGGGTTATGACCGAAAGGACAAGATCACGGGTACAAGCGGCCGAAATGAGTTTCCTCCGCCGGGTGGCGGGGCTCTCCCTTAGAGATAGGGTGAGAAGCTCTGTCATCCGGGGGGAGCTCAAAGTGAAGCCGCTGCTCCTCCACATCGAGAGGAGCCAGATGAGGTGGTTCGGGCATCTGGTCAGGATGCCACCCGAGCGCCTCCCTAAGGAGGTGTTTAGGGCATGTCCGACCGGTAGGAGGCCACGAGGAAGACCCAGGACACGTTGGGAAGACTATGTCTCCCGGCTGGCCTGGGAACGCCTCGGGATCCCCCGGGAGGAGCTGGACGAAGTGGCTGAGGAGAGGGAAGTCTGGGCTTCCCTGCTTAGGCTGCTGCCCCCGCGACCCGACCTCGGATAAGCGGAAGAAGATGGATGGATGGAGTAAAATTAACTTTTAAAGGTTAGTACTATTAGTGGACCAGCAGCACGCACAATCATGTGTGCTTACGGACTGTATCCCTTGCAGACTGTATTGATATATATTGATATATAATGTAGGAACCAGAATATTAATAACAAAGAAACAACCCTTTTGTGTGAATGAGTGTAAATGGGGGAGGGAGGTTTTTTGGGTTGGTGCACTAATTATAAGTGTATCTTGTGTTTTTTATGTTGATTTAATAAATTAAAAAAAACCCCCAAAAAACAGATACCGATAATAAAAAAACAGATACCGATAATTTCCGATATTACATTTTAACGCATTTACATCTCTAGTACAAACAAAAGGCGCGCACAAGGCGGAGAACAAACTTGGCTATGAACAAAAACTAGCACAAAACCTAACTGTGGACAAGAAACAAAAACACTTACTGTGACACGAAGGAACTATGACATGAGCAGAGTGAACAGAAGTAGACACAGCTACAACGACAAGTATTAATGACATTGACAATCATAATGACAATACTCCAGCACTGACTGGCGGGCAAAGCAGGACTAAATAGTAGCTGGCTGATTGACACCAGGTGTGGCCAGGTGCCAATCAGCCACAGCTGAGGGGACAGCACTCAGGGAGACAAGCAGGAAATAGAACCAAAATAAGAGCGCTTACAGGAAATAAAGACAGACAGGAAAAACTCAAAACATAACTAAACTCTCAGTGACAAACCTGACACCTGGTATGTTAACGTAACATATTTTGGAAAGAGTCATTCAAATAACTATAACATATAGAACATGCTATACATTTACCAAACAATCTGTCACTCCCGATCGCTAAATCCCATGAAATCTTCCTCCCCGGTGTCGCCTCTGGTATGTCCTTTCTTTCTGCTGCTCGATCGCCGTTCTCTGCTGCATATTTCACTACGTCCGGCTTGTAATCTGCAGTGTATAATTTCCTTTTCGGTGCCATTTTAGTTCAGTTCTTCTCAGTTTTTATAAGTTACCGCCAATGTTGATGTGATCCATTTTAATAGCTACGGCAGTAGCATATAGCATATAGCAGTTAGCATCCCATGACCCACAATGCACTTCTGCCATGACCCTCCCCCGCCAAATTCTTATTGGTTGACGTGTGAGTGACGATTGCTGACGTGTGTGTGTGACGATTGCTGCCATTTGCTTTGTCTCTTACGGGAATGAGATAAATAATATTATTTGATATTTTACGGTAATGTGTTAATAATTTCACACATAAGTCGCAGCCCCGGCCAAACTATAACAAAAATGCGATTTATAATCCGAAAAACACGGTACATCACTTCCTAGACTTGCATTTTTTTTTGTTTTTTTAAATTGGTCAGAAATTGGGATTTTATTCAGAAGTTAGCATCTTGGGTTTAAATGTAGCACTGTTGAATCAAATTTATTTTTATTTATTTTTAATTTTTTTCTCTTTTTCTTTTTTTTTAATATTTATCTTTTTTTTTTTTTTTCATTTTTTCTTTTCATTTTAATTGAATTATTTTTTTTTCTTTTGTATTTTTTTTTAACTTGCATTTTGTACGATGGTGCCTTGGAAGGTCATGTTCTGTGATAATTGAATGTTTAATGAATGTTTTGTATAAAAACTAGCTTACTTAAGAGTAAAAGGGAACACGAATATTTAAAAAAAACCCCAACAAATTATTATCGCCACATTTTCAACAACTTTCCCTCATTGCAATTAATGACGCACGGGGGCGCAACTGACTCCCATCTTTAAAAGTTAGTTTGGTATACTTTCATTATTTTTTTTTTAACAAGGCACTTACTGTAACTTCAATCTATATCTGTGGCATGACAAAAAGTATGCTTTTAAATGATCAGTATTATGAATTGATGTATTTAATGTAAATAAAGTAGTAAAAAAAATATTTATTTATTTCTCATTTAAGGCTGCTGAGCACATTGTTCAGGTTTCTGTACAGTTTCAAAATAAATGCTGTATTCTTAAGTTGACGGAAGTGACGTAGTCTTCGCACATGCGTGGACCAATCGGGTCTTCCGATACCGGTCGGCTAGTGACACGCAGGAGAGTTTGGGCCTAGACACTTCTTTTCCGTCCTCGCATGTACCGTATTTTCCGCACTATAAGGCGCACCGGATTATTAGCCGCACCTTCTATGAATTACATATTTCATAATTTTGTCCACCAATAAGCCGCCCCGGACTAAAAGCCGCGCCTACGCTGCGCTAAAGTGAATGTCAAAAAAACGCTGCGCTAAAGTGAATGTCAAAAAAACAGTCAGATAGTTCAGTCAAACTTTAATAATATATTGAAAACCAGCGTTCTAACAACTCTGTCCCAAAATGTACGCAAATGTGCAATCACAAACATAGTAAAATTCAAAATGGTGTAGAGCAATAAATAGCAACATAATGTTGCTCGAACGTTAATGTCACAACACACAAAATAAACATAGCGCTCACCTTCTGAAGTTATTCTTCATTCGTAAATCCTTCGAATTCTTCGTCTTCGGTGTCCGAATTGAAAAGTTGCGCAAGCGTGGGATCCAAAATGGCCGGTTCCGTCTCGTAGAAGTCATCGGGAGTCAGTGTCGCTGTTGTTCTGTGAATCCTGCCTTCCGGAAAGCTCGGACCACAGTTGTGACCGAAATATCTGCCCAAGCATTTACGATCCACTGGCAAATGTTGGCGTATGTCGTCCGAGGCTGTCTGCCCGTCTTAGTGAAGGTGTGTTCGCCTTCGGAGCTGTGTGAAAAAAGCCACCCGGCCTCTTCGCGTAAACTTCCCTTAACCACTCGCTCATCTTTTCTTCATCCATCCATCCCTTCGAGTTAGCTTTTATGATGACGCCGGCTGGAAAGGTCTCTTTTGGCAAGGTCTTCCTTTTGAATATCACCATGAGTGGAAGTTAGCATGGCAAGCTAGAACCACAGTGAAGGATGACTTCTCATTCCCTGTGGAGCGAATATTCACCGTATGTGCTCCCGTTCCACAGTGCGGTTCACAGGAATATCAGTTGCTGTGAAATACGGTAGTAATCCGTGTGCGGATGGAGAGATTGCGTCTTTTTATGAACCGGATCGTTTAGTAGGAGCCATTTTGTGGTCTTTACAGATGTAAACAGGAAATGAAACGTACGGTGATATCCGCGCGTTTTTTCTTCTTCTTCCGGGGGCGGGTGAAGCGCTTCCTGTTCTATGGGGGCGGGTGAAGCGCTTCCTGTTCTATGGGGGCGGGTGCTTTCCTTGGCGGTTGCTTGCGTAGAAGAAGAAGCGCTTCCTGTTCTACCGGGAAAAAAGATGGCGGCTGTTTACCGAAGTTGCGAGATCGAAACTTTATGAAAATTAATCGTAATAAAGCGCACCGGGTTATAAGGCGCACTGTTAGCTTTTGAGAAAATTTGTGGTTTTTAGGTGCGCCTTATAGTGCGGAAAATACGGTAATCCCCAATGACACGTACTCGCTTCCTGTGTGCTCGCATGCGTGCGTTCTTCCCCAACCTACATGTGCACCATATGTGCATTCTAGTTCCATATTTGTAGGAGCCTGTACGCGTTTGTGTGCAAGCCAAATATGTCGAGGCCCAGTCCCGCCGGAGCGGCGTAATGATTCCGGTCTGTTAGCTCTGCAATGCCACGACGATGTTTGCGGAGCCGCCGAGTGTGTTTGCCCGTTTGGTAATGGCTTCACGCGGGGGGGGGCGTTACCTCGGGATTTCCACTGTTGTTTAGCAAAGAATACAAAAATAAACTTCTCCAGATGAGGAGGCAACAGTTGCAACCAGTGTTGGGTGTTTGATTTTTGGCCATCCTGTAGGGGGCACTGTTGGACCTTTTAGAGAGGGAGGTGACTTCTATTACCTTGCACAAATGCTTCTTTTCTCTGTCGCAGCCTGTTAACTTAACACAAGGTCAAAGGTCAGTTCGTAGGCGCAGCATTTAAAAAAATGCAGAAGGGGAAAAAAAAAAAAAAAAAAAGCAGTCATTGTTAGTAATGTGGCAGTCTTGCCTGTTGTCGTCATTTATTGCTGTTTTTTGGATTGCAAGTCTTGCAAAGGCCAAGGCTTAGGTAAGGAGACCATTTGCTGCAGATCTGGGCAAAGGACCCATCCATCCAGGGCCGGCCTGTGGTATAGGCCGTATAGGCAAATGCTAAGGGCGCCGTCCATCAGGGGGCGCCACGCCAGTGCCACAAATGTTGGAGAAAAAAAAAAAAGAAAAAAAAGTTGGTATTATTATTTCTAAATACAAAAAATAATCCCACGTTAATTAAAATGCAAAGTAAAGCCTATTTAATAGAAATATTATTTGTTACAACATTACGCCCCCCGCACGGTGCGCCCCCTCCCTTCCCGTATCATGACTCTTTTTGGACGTCACCACATCAAAAAATCAACACAAGATGTCAAAACGGCCAAAACTGTCAGGTGCCCAAGGAAGAAAAAAGAGAAAAGAAGAGGAGTAGAAACGAGAAAAGACAGAGTTAGCAGGTAGGTAACGTTAGCCTACATGAAATTATTTGTCTGTTACAGAATGTGATAGTAACCTGGCTTTTTAGCATTAAGCTAATGTTACATGATTCGGCAATTGCTAATCAATAAATAGCTAGTTCTGTTTTAACGTCGGGTTAATATTGTGGAGGGGGCTAAATTGTTATGGAAAATAATAATGTAACGTTAGGTAATTACAGTACTCACCTTACATTCTCAGGGACATTTGTATTAGATCTTTTAAGCAGGTGTTTTTTGTTTACATTGTTATTGCCTTCTGGTTAGCTAATGTTTGCCCTGCAGGTAATAGTCACTTGTCCACCCCTTTATATATTGGGTATAGTTGTAAGTAAAAAAAAAAGAAGGTAGATAGATGTATGACATCACCACTATGTGCCTTTCTATTTCAAACACAGTGCACCATCAAGAAAGTCATCCTCTTGTTCGATCGCCGCAGGTACATCAGCCGCTCCTTCCTCCGCCGAAGGCGTCATCTTAGCACTTCGGTACAGCGTTAGCCTGTTTTCTGAACATCCTGCTGGGATAGGATGTCCACCCCCCCGGGGGAGAGGCGATCGTCAGTCATTTCGCACTCATCCCCACGACGGCGTTGACCGCTTTTGTTTGTCTCATCCCGCTGCCATCTCGCCTCGGGGCGCAACGCGGCGGAATCCCCTCCGTCACCCCGACAGAAGAGAGAAAAAAGGGAAAGGGAAAAGGGACGGGGCGCTTTGGTAGTCTTGGGAGCATGAGGCGTGCTCGGAGGGAGGTATCACTTGGGGATTTTTCCGGAGGACCAGCCGCCTCACGCCGAGGGGCTGAGGTGCATTAATATTGGATCGTGCATCATCTTGCCTGGACACAGTCCAACAGGCAGCGAGGAATCGCGTCTGCGCCGCACGCCAAAGCGGATAAATAAATAAATCCCAAAGTTAAAGGTCAACTAGAAGACTTGAGAACGGTTGGCGTGCATTGATGGAATCGTTCACACATACTAACCCCGTTTCCATATGAGTTGAGAAATTGTTAGATGTAAATATAAACGGAATACAATGATTTGCAAATCATTTTCAACCCATATTCAGTTGAATATGCTACAAAGACAACATATTTGATGTTCAAACTGATAAACATTTTTTTTTGTTGCAAATAATCATTAACTTTAGAATTTGATGCCAGCAACACGTGACAAAGAAGTTGGGAAAGGTGGCAATAAATACTGATAAAGTTGAGGAATGCTCATCAAACACGTATTTGGAACATCCCACAGGTGAACAGGCTAATTGGGAACAGGTGGGTGCCATGATTGGGTATAAAAGTAGATTCCATGAAATGCTCAGTCATTCACAAACAAGGATGGGGCGAGGGTCACCACTTTGTCAACAAATGCGTGAGCAAATTCTTGAACAGTTTAAGAAAAACCTTTCTCAACCAGCTATTGCAAGGAATTTAGGGATTTCACCATCTACGGTCCGTAATATCATCAAAGGGTTCAGAGAATCTGGAGAAATCACTGCACGTAAGCAGCTAAGCCCGTGACCTTCGATCCCTCAGGCTGTACTGCATCAACAAGCGACATCAGTGTGTAAAGGATATCACCACATGGGCTCAGGAACACTTCAGAAACCCACTGTCAGTAACTACTGTTGGTCGCTACATCTGTAAGTGCAAGTTAAAACTCTCCTATGCAAGGCGAAAACCGTTTATCAACAACACCCAGAAACGCCGTCGGCTTCGCTGGGCCCTAGCTCATCTAAGATGGACTGATACAAAGTGGAAAAGTGTTCTGTGGTCTGACGAGTGCACATTTCAAATAGTTTTTGGAAACTGTGGACATCGTGTCCTCCGGACCAAAGAAGAAAAGAACCATCCGGATTGTTATAGGCGCAAAGTTGAAAAGTCAGCATCTGTGATGGTATGGGGGTGTATTAGTGCCCAAGACATGGGTAACTCACACATCTGTGAAGGCGCCATTAATGCTGGAAGGTACATACAGGTTTTGGAGCAACATATGTTGCCATCTAAGCAACGTTACCATAGACGCCCCTGCTTATTTCAGCAAGACAATGCCAAGTGATGTGTTACATCAATATGGCTTCATAGTAAAAGAGTGCGGGAACTAGACTGGCCTGCCTGTAGTCCAGATCTGTCTCCCATTGAAAATATGTGGTGCATTATGAAGCCTAAAATACCACAACGGAGACCCCCGGACTGTTGAACAACTTAAGCTGTACATCAAGCAAGAATGGGAAAGAATTCCACCTGAGAAGCTTAAAAAATGAGTCTCCTCAGTTCCCAAACGTTTACTGAGTGTTGTTAAAAGGAAAGGCCATGTAACACAGTGGTGAACATGCCCTTTCCCAACTACTTTGGCACGTGTTGCAGCCATGAAATTCTAAGTTAATTATTATTTGCAAAAAAAAAATAAAGTTTATGAGTTTGAACATCAAATATCTTGTCTTTGTAGTGCATTCAATTGAATATGGGTTGAAAAGGATTTGCAAATCATTGTATTCCGTTTATATTTACATCTAACACAATTTCCCAACTCATATGGAAACGGGGTTTGTAATACGTTTTAATGCAACTCTTAGACAGCCGCCTTTTGGGATGGTATATACAGCTGCATCTGGCCGGGTCACTTGTGTTCGTAGGTGACAAGAAGAAAAGCGCTGACTGGTTTGGCTCACCTTTTGGTTTGAACTTTTAAAGAGGACTGTTTTTCAGACTTAAATGCAAATCATATTCAGGTCCTCTGCAGTGGACATTTTTCTTTTTTTTTTGTCTGTTTCCTTTGTTTGGGACAAGTCCACCGCAGAAGATACACATTGGCCCCCAGACACATTTTCTCCGCCAATGTGGGCCCCCCGAGTCAAAATATTTGCCCAGCTCTGACGTAGCGTATAGTTTGAACTAAGACAAGAACATGGCTGACGAGGAGAAGATGCAGTCGCAATTTAAGACCACCCACAAAACGGCGACTTTCAGAAAGTTTGAAGATGGTCGGTAAAACATAATCCATGCAACATTTTGACCATGTAATATAAACCACAAGGAACTGTTTTAAATGTAGAAGAAACACAATATAACCCCTTTAATGTATTATACGTGGACAAAGACACTACAGGGTTACCTCTGTACATCTGGCCATGGTTTAGCTTAGCACAGTGGTTCTCAAACTTTTTTTGTCATCCCCCACTTTGGACAAGAGGGAGTTTTCGAGCCCCACCTGCCCCCATCGGCCTAACAGAACGCTAATGCCAAGCTTAACATTTTCAAATTTATTGAACATCAAGTAACATCAAGTTGTATACATTCAAACTCAATAACATAAAATAACATCAAGTTCAATAATAAATAAAATAACTGTGCAGTTGTGGTATAACTTGCATCAAGTTCAATAATAAATAAAATAACTGTGCAGCTGTGGTATAACTTGCATCAAGTTCAATAATAAATAAAATAACTTGCATCAAGTTCAATAACAAATCAAAAAGTGTTATAACTTGCATCAAGTTCAATAACAAATCAAATAACTTGCATCAAGTTCAATAATAAATCAAATAAAAGTGTTATAACTTGCATCAAGTTCAATAATAAATCAAATAAAAGTGTTATAACTTGCATCAAGTTCAATAATAAATCAAATAACTTGCATCAAGTTCAATAATAAATCAAATAAAAGTGCCACTTTGCAAAAAAGGAGGAGCTATGCATTTGGCAAGACAGGGCAAGTGACAGCACTTTGCCCCGGGAGAGCCACCTTGCTTCACTGTGAAACAGTACGGCTGTATGATCAGCTCCCATTTCCTCACACAGTGCAGAGAACAGTGGCACTTTCAGTGGTCGTGTTTTGATCAAATTGACCGCGCTCACAACATCTGTTAAAACCTCATTGAGTTCGGGGCTGAGCTGCTTTGACGCGAGTGCTTCCCGGTGAATGACACAGTGTGTCCAACCCTCTTTATTAGAGCCTGCAGCCCGTTTCTTCACCCTGCCATGGTCTATGCGCCATCGCAGCAAAAGCTCACACAGTTTTCCCATTTAAGGTCGTGTTATTTGAGGAAACTGTCCATTATCTTGAACAGCTCATCAGCAGTGGCTCTATTTTTCATGTATTTGCAAAACAGCAAATCCTCGCAGTGACTCGCCATTCACAAAGCCGACGTATGCGATGAACAGGCAGTCTTTATTGCTGTCAGTAGCTTCGTCCACTTGTAAAGCAAAACGACTTTCTTTTCATTTGTCTACTCAAGATCACTTGCAATGTCGCATATACGTCTCGCAATTGTGTCGTTTGACAGTGGGACAGCTTTTAATTTTGCTGCGCTTGTTCCGCTTAGCCCCGCCCCCATTAGTTACTGCTGCTATGTCTGTCAAACGTTCGCTCCTACCTAGAAATTTAAAGCTTACAGGAAAACTAAGTAATTTACATTTATTTATATAGCGGATTTCACTGACGGAATCACAAAGTGATTTACAGTGTGTATAGAAAATGAAAGCATAGTAAAAAAAAATAAAATCTAAGAATATACCGTATTTTCCGCACTATAAGGCGCACCGGATTATTAGCCGCACCTTCAATGAATGGCATATTTCATAACTTTGTCCACCTATAAGCCGCCCCGGACTATAAGCCGCGCCTACGCTGCACTAAAGGGAATGTCAAAAAAACAGTCAGATAGGTCAGTCAAACTTTAATAATATATTAAAAACCAGCGTTCTAACAACTCTGTTCACTCCCAAAATGTACGCAAATGTGCAATCACAAACATAGTAAAATTCAAAATAGTGCAGAGCAATAGCAACATAATGTTGCTCGAACGTTAATGTCACAACACACAAAATAAACATAGCGCTCACTTTCTGAAGTTATTCTTCATTCGTAAATCCTTCGTCTTCGGTGTCCGAAGTGAAAAGTTGGGCAAATGTGAGATCCAAAATGGCCGGTTCCGTCTCGTCGAAGTCATCGGAGTCAGTGTCACTGTTATCCAGCAGTTCTGTGAATCCTGCCTTCCGGAAAGCTCGGACCACAGTTGTGACCGAAATATCTGCCCAGGCATTTACGATCCACTGGCAGATGTTGGCGTCGTCTGGCGCTGCCTCCCTGTCTTAGTGAAGGTGTGTTCGCCTTCTGTCATCCATTGTTCCCACGCAGTTAGCAGTCTAGCTTCGAATGCCCTGTTGACACCAATATCTAGCGGCTGGAGGTCTTTTGTCAATCCACCCGGAATGACGGCGAGTATTGAATTAAGCGCGTAAGCGTGTCTCTCAATGTGATGTTATGAGCTAGCAAATATAACAACTACACTACCCAGCATGCAACGATAGTTACGAGCATGCGCGGTAGCCCTGAGAAGCGTTGTTGTATGCTGGCAGTTAGAATGTGGTTATGAGCACGCTGTGAGTAAACGTTGAGAACTCAGTTAACACGCCTCGTCTGCATTATTTATAATTAGACAGACAACACACTTAATAGGAGCCATTTTGGGGTCTTTACATAAACACACAAATGGAAATGAAACGTCACATATCCCAGCATGCACCGCGCGCTTCTTCTTCTTCCGGGGGCGGGTGGTTGCTTACAGTACAAGAAGAAGCGCTTCCTGTTCTATGGGGGCGGGTGCTTACCTTGGCGGTTGCTTGCGTAGAAGAAGAAGCGCTTCCTGCTCTACCGAGAAAAAAGATGGCGGCTGTTTACCGAAGTTGCGAGAACGAAACTTTATGAAAATGAATCTTAATATTTATCCATATATAAAGCACACCGGGTTAAAAGCCGCACTGTCAGCTTTTGAGTAAATTTGTGGTTTTTAGGTGCGGCTAATGGTGCGGAAAATACGGTAATTAAATAAAAAAACATTTTAAGTGAAATTTCCTCCCGTTCCTCGCGCCCCACCTGTCATGTCTCTATTCCCCACCAGTGGGGCGCGCCCCACACTTTGAGAAACGCTGGCTTAGCATAACAGCTTGAAGCCTGGGTAAAATCCACAGGGTGTATATTATTTAAAACAGCCTTTAATATCACCCTCCCAGCGTTTAGTAGCTAAGTAATAATGTGTTGTGTTAACCCCCGCTGACCCACAAACATTCTACGCAGGCTGTTGGTGAATTATTATGACGCATCATGCGGCGATGGCGGCCAACTACAATCAGCCGGAGCAGCGGTGGACCTTCACCTTAGACTTTGCGGTAAGAGTGCAAATGGATTTTTGGCTCATTGCGACATTAAAATGTTTCCATTTTGTCAAAAGTTATCTATGCTGTTTTACTGCCACATCATTGTGTGAATGCCCTCATGACGTTATCCTGACACCTAAATTCATTTATTTATTGTGTGAATGCCATAAGGCCTTTTTCCTCAATCCTGGAGTGTGAAAAGTTTGCACTTACAGAAAGAGTTCTGTAGTTTCTGACTGTCTGTGAGCCCATGTTTATGCATAGGCTGCATCTTTCTTTTTCCAGTATTCATAATATTTAGGGATGTCCGATAATGGCTTTTTGCCGATATCCGATATTCCGATATTGTCCAACTCTTTAATTACCGATACCGATATCAACCGATACTGATATATACAGGTAAAAGCCAGTAAATTAGAATATTTTGAAAAACTTGATTTATTTCAGTAATTGCATTCAAAAGGTGTAACTTGTACATTATATTTATTCATTGCACACAGACTGATGCATTCAAATGTTTATTTCATTTAATTTTGATGATTTGAAGTGGCAACAAATGAAAATCCAAAATTCCGTGTGTCACAAAATTAGAATATTACTTAAGGCTAATACAAAAAAGGGATTTTTAGAAATGTTGGCCAACTGAAAAGTATGAAAATGAAAAATATGAGCATGTACAATACTCAATACTTGGTTGGAGCTCCTTTTGCCTCAATTACTGCGTTAATGCGGCGTGGCATGGAGTCGATGAGTTTCTGGCACTGCTCAGGTGTTATTAGAGCCCAGGTTGCTCTGATAGTGGCCTTCAACTCTTCTGCGTTTTTGGGTCTGGCATTCTGCATCTTCCTTTTCACAGTACCCCACAGATTTTCTATGGGGCTAAGGTCAGGGGAGTTGGCGGGCCAATTTAGAACAGAAATACCATGGTCCGTAAACCAGGCACGGGTAGATTTTGCGCTGTGTGCAGGCGCCAAGTCCTGTTGGAACTTGAAATCTCCATCTCCATAGAGCAGGTCAGCAGCAGGAAGCATGAAGTGCTCTAAAACTTGCTGGTAGATGGCTGCGTTGACCCTGGATCTCAGGAAACAGAGTGGACCGACACCAGCAGATGACATGGCACCTCAAACCATCACTGATGGTGGAAACTTTACACTAGACTTCAGGCAACATGGATCCTGTGCCTCTCCTGTCTTCCTCCAGACTCTGGGACCTCGATTTCCAAAGGAAATGCAAAATTTGCATGGTTGGGTGATGGTTTGGGGTGCCATGTCATCTGCTGGTGTCGGTCCACTCTGTTTCCTGAGATCCAGGGTCAACGCAGCCATCTACCAGCAAGTTTTAGAGCACTTCATGCTTCCTGCTGCTGACCTGCTCTATGGAGATGGAGATTTCAAGTTCCAACAGGACTTGGCGCCTGCACACAGCGCAAAATCTACCCGTGCCTGGTTTACGGACCATGGTATTTCTGTTCTAAATTGGCCCGCCAACTCCCCTGACCTTAGCCCCATAGAAAATCTGTGGGGTATTGTGAAAAGGAAGATGCAGAATGCCAGACCCAAAAACGCAGAAGAGTTGAAGGCCACTATCAGAGCAACCTGGGCTCTCATAACACCTGAGCAGTGCCAGAAACTCATCGACTCCATGCCACGCCGCATTAACGCAGTAATTGAGGCAAAAGGAGCTCCAACCAAGTATTGAGTATTGTACATGCTCATATTTTTCATTTTCATACTTTTCAGTTGGCCAACATTTCTAAAAATCCCTTTTTTGTATTAGCCTTAAGTAATATTCTAATTTTGTGACACACGGAATTTTGGATTTTCATTTGTTGCCACTTCAAATCATCAAAATTAAATGAAATAAACATTTGAATGCATCAGTCTGTGTGCAATGAATAAATATAATGTACAAGTTACACCTTTTGAATGCAATTACTGAAATAAATCAAGTTTTTCAAAATATTCTAATTTACTGGCTTTTACCTGTACAGTCGTGGAATTAACACATTATTATGCCTAATTTGGACAACCAGGTATGGTGAAGATCAGTTCCTTTTTTTTAAATTAATAAAATAAAATAAGATAAATTAAAAAGAATCGTGATTAGGCATGTCCGATAATGGCTTTTTGCCGATATCCGATATTCCGATATTGTCCAACTCTTTAATTACCGATACCGATATCAACCGATACCGATATATACAGTCGTGGAATTAACACATTATTATGCCTAATTTGGACAACCAGGTATGGTGAAGATAAGGTCCTTTTATTAAAAAAAAAAAAAACAAACAAACAAAAAAAAAAGATAAATAAATAAATTAAAAACATTTTCTTGAATAAAAAAAAAAGTAAAACAATATAAAAACAGTTACATAGAAACTAGTAATTAATGAAAATGAGGAAAATTAACTGTTAAAGGTTAGTACTATTAGTGGACCAGCAGCACGCACAATCATGTGTGCTTACGGACTGTATCCCTTGCAGACTGTATTGATATATATTGATATATAATGTAGGAACCACAATATTAATAACAGAAAGAAACAACCCTTTTGTGTGAATGAGGGTAAATGGGGAAGGGAGGTTTTTTGGGTTGGTGCACTAATTGTAAATGTATCTTGTGTTTTTTATGTTGATTTAATTTAAAAAAAAAAAAAAAAAAAAAATACAGATTAAAAAAAAAAACGATACCGATAATTTCCGGTATTACATTTTAAAGCATTTATCGGACATCTCTAATAATATTCCATGATATTGGACAGTTTTATTGGTACTCTTCCTAAAACAAACCTTGACTGCAAGTAAATCATCCACACTACCAGGAAATATATTTGTTGTAGCAAAAAAAATACCTCTGAAATTAGCCAAAGAGCAGCACTTTTGCAGAAATGCATTGTGGGTAACATTGTCATTTTGACCTCTTACATCAGTGTTTTTCAACCTTTTTTGAGCCAAGGCACACCACCAGCAGAAATCATTAAACGAAACTCAGTTGACAATAAAAAGTCGTCGTCGCAATTGTTGGGTATGACTTTAAACCATAACCAAGCATGCATCACTATAGCTCTTGTCTCAAAGTAGGTGTACTGTCACCACCTGTCACATCACCCCCTGACTTATTTTGATTTTTTTTGCTGTTTTCCTGTGTGTAGTGTTTTTAGTTCTTGTTTTGCGCTCCAATTTTGGTGGCTTTTTCTCTTTTTTTGGTATTTTCCTGTAGCAGTTTCATGTCTTCCTTTGAGCAATATATATATATATATACTGTGTAAAAAAGTTTATAATCACAAACAAAACCATATTTACAAGACAGATATAAAGAGTAGTTCATTCCTAACAGATCATTATCCATTAAACTTTAGAGACAATCTTGATTTTACAAGTTTACACAGCGTAAAAAGTAAAAGTAAATGAGCTTAGGTTTTTTTAAAGATACAAACAAGGGTACTTTGACTCATGGTGTCGTTTAAATGCCCAAATTGCAGTGGGAGTACAAAGATGGTTACTAAACTGTAACTGACAGTGGTAGGCTGAATAGCTATATGGTATGAAGTAAGCCATGTTTAATGATAATTATCTGACGGCCCAGCTACATATCTGCTAGTGCTCCACTGGTGGCCATTTTTGTAGTAGTAATGTGACCTCAAATGTTTCATTACTAGATAGGTGTGGATAAAATGGGTTGGTCTATATAATAAAGGTCTCAAATATGCATGATACTTCGAGCCAGGCATCTCACTACGGTTTTAACTTGTATTTTTTTTGCAGCAATGCATTTTGGGCTCATCATTGTACTTCCCCGCAATCTTGGTATGACTTTTAAATGGTACCATGATTCAAAGTAACCTTGTACATAGCTGTCTCTAAATACTGCCCCAATATTTGTTATTGAGAATTTAACTAATGTAACTTGTATAACAATCGAGGAAACGGTTTCTACATTAACATATACAGCGCTATTATTTGCAGCATTCATACGAGGGACTGCTCACCAAGTTTTTGCTTATAACATATACAGTATATATGGTTGATCACAATCAGGCCCGGCCCTAACCAATCTGGCGCCCTAGGCAAGATTTTAGATGGCGCCCCCCCACATCGGCAGTGAACTGTATATACTCACAAGAAACCAAATAGCTTTGTCTTTGACCTTTTTTTTACTTAAAGAAAGCAAATTAACAATCAGAATAGTTAACAAGATTAAAAAAAATATGAATAAATAAATGAATGCAAAAAATTAAAAATGAATATATGAAATACAATATTTTTTACATACATATTGCTTAATTAACATTAATGATGTGCACTTTAACAACTAGGCTTACAACTATACCTAATGGGTGGAAAAGTGACTATTACCTGCAGGGCAAACATTAGCTAACCAGAAGGCAATAACAATGTAAACAAAAAATACCTGCTTAAAAGATCTAATACAAATGTCCCTGAGGAATGTAAGGTGGGAGTACTGTAATTACCTAACGTTACATTATTATTTTCCATAACAATTTAGCCCCCTCCACAATATTAACCCGACGTTAAAACAGAACTAGCTATTTATTGATTAGCAATTGCCGAATCATGTAACATTAGCTTAATGCTAAAAAGCCAGGTTACTATCACATTCTGTAACAGACAAATAATTTCATGTAGGCTAACGTTACCTACCTGCTACCTCTGTCTCCTCCTCTTCTTTTCTCTTTTTTCTTCCCTGGGCACCTGACAGTTTTGGCCGTTTTGACATCTTGTGTTGATTTTTTGATGTGGTGACGTCCAAAAAGAGTCTTGATACGGGAAGGGAGGGGGCGCACCGGGCGAAGGGGGGGTTGTAATGTTGTAACAGATAATATTTCTATTATATAGGCTTTACTTTGCATTTTAATTAACGTGGGATTATTTTTTGTATTTAGAAATAATAGTACCAACTTTTTTTTTCTTTTTTCTCCAACATTTGTGGTACTGGCGTGGCGCCCCCTGATGGACGGCGCCCTTAGCATTTGCCTATACGGCCTATGCCACGGGCCGGCCCTGATCACAATAAACCGATGCAACTGGTTATCCAGTTTGAGAAGTGGCTCGTTCGGCTATGCTGGTTACAGCCCCCTCAATCGATAAGGTTCAATTGTGAATATTTAGGCCCCACTATGGACTGGACTCTTACTATTATGTTAGATCCACTATGGACTGGACTCTCACAATATTATGTCAGACCCAGTCGACATCCATTGCATTCGGTCTCCCCTAGAGGTGGGTGGGGGGGTTACCCACATATGCGGTCCTTTCCAAGGTTTCTTATAGTCATTAAACATCGACGTCCCACTGGGGTAAGTTTTTCCTTGGCCTTATGTGGGCTCTGTACCGAGGATGTCATTGTGGCTTGTGCAGCCCTTTGAGACACTTGTGATTTAGGGCTATATAAATAAACATTGATTGATTGATTGGTTGATAGGTAGTTCTACTATTGACACACAAAAACAAGTTATCGCGCGGTATTAGAAATCAGTTGACGTTATTTGTCTTTAAAACGACACGAGTGCCAGGGTTTTCTGTGAAAAGGGTCACTCGCTTGTTGTGTTACTCTTGTAACTGGAGACGAGAATAGACGTAGATACATGGACCGGGTGTCGTGCGAGACTAGCAATCACTAGACAGTTTATCATTAAAACCACATGAGAGTCACGGCTGCCGGCAAATAATTACCAACAAGACACGTAACGTCAATTATTGTTATTCTCATGGCATTCAAGATTCAAGATCAAGATGCTTTATTATTGTCCATTCTTTAACATGTACAAGACACATAAGAACTGAAATTTCATTTTCGGCACAGTCCCACTAAGAGCAGACGTACGTTACAAGGGGACAAGACGGGATCGCCGACGGATCAGCCACTTACAGCGCTCCTTAAAAAAGGTGAGAAAAAGGTGACATTGGGAAAGGGGGAAGAGTAAAAAAAGTATCAGTCTAAGGCTGGACGCTCGGGAGGGGTCCAGACTGAATCCAAGGAAAAAACCTCACATAGTATAGCACACATAAACATGATACATGTAATCACAACAACTCGCAACAGGGGGGGGGGAGGAATTTGGGGCCCTGGAGGCCGGCTGCCGCTATAAAGCGCTACTCAGCCGTCCACAACCCCAAAGAGGAATTAAGCAGTGGTGAAGGCGTTGATTGGGGGAGGGGCGGGTGCGTGCATGTATGCCCAATTAACTTGGGTGAGATGTTGAAATGTTTTTGTGGACTGGGGCCGAACTCAAAGTTCGACACCAGGTGTTATTGGGAAAAAAAGGAAGGTCAAAAGCGTCCATCATTGAGGAGTCCTCGGGGGAGTTTTTCAGAACAGCCTGTTCCTGATAGCGTCAAGGCCATTCGAGGGAGTCAAATCATAGATTAAGATGTTGTTTTCTTCGAGCAGTCAAAACAATGACATTCCTGCTCTGTGTCCGTGCTGGTACGCTCAAATTCAATTTAATTCTTCCTTCTCAGCAAGCTTCTCCATGATGAGATTCATTTTGCGATTCAAATCAGAAATCGCCACATTCTGTGTTCCCAAAGCCCGACCCAATTCTTCCATTGCGATGAACAGCCGTTGGGCTCCTTGAATGGCTGCCATCATCTTCCGAATTTGATGATACATCAGAGCAATGCCCAGCCCAATCAGCAGGTGCCCCTGTCTCCCACGTCCTCGACGGAAAGGACTGAGAGGCACATGATTCTCCATTTATCCCAGGAGTCTCTCACGTACCCCGCAGCAATGGTTCCATCAGGGCAGCCAGGCTCCCCCGAACCTCTTTTCCTTGTCGAAAAGACTTTGTCAATTGCGTCGAGAGTCCAGCTGACCATATCCATGTTTGATGTTTAGATTTGAGGACAGCGCAAAGAAAGAGGCTTCAAAAAAGTTCAGACAGGACAAGGACACGAAGAAAGCAAGCAGGGAAAGAGGGAGCGGAGAAAAATGCGACAACCCTCACCAAGAGGCAAGACAGAATCAGCTGCCTTAGAAGACATTTGGCCTCTCACCCGAGTAGTTTTGGTCAGTTCATGCTCATAGACTGAGCTTGGACAGACCTCGTCTTAATGCTTGGTGCCAAGGTCATAACTATTTATCCTCTAACATGAGGAGCGTATGCACAGGAAGTAATGCTTTTGTTCAATTGTGGTGTCCATCAACAAATGTCAACCATAGAATTGAATCGTTCATACACTAAATAGAATATTATCGAATCGTTTACACACTAAATAGAATTTTATCAAATCGTTCTATCACAAATTGGAATCTGTTTTATAAATAAATGGTTTTCGCATCAAAACCCATGTATCGATATGCGAATTGACTCATCACAAAGATTTAAAAATCTATTATATACCAAGTAAATAATGTATTGTGATATATGTCGTTATCGCAAGATATACATTGCGATATAGATATTAGGCCATCACCCATTCCTAGTGACCAGTACATCCTCCCAAATAGGATTCCAATCACATCCACCAGACAAATGGATGTTATTATACATAAAATAAAAAAATGGGTTTATATTTACAGTCTGACAACATTCAGCAAGTGCTTTATAGAAAAAGGCATAAAAAGCCAGTCGTCCCCGACTGAGGAGATGGACTCTCGCAGCATCATTGATCTACATCTCTTACATGTGGAGCCCATTCCAATCGATGTTTGGACCACGTCCTTCCCCCTGCCATGCTTTTCCATTTCGTCTCTCACACGTTTACCTTTCATCCAACACTAAGCTCCCACTTTTGCATGTGTTTCCTGCCAGACCGTTGTGTTTTCTTATCTTTCTTTCTGCTCTGGTTAGGAGAAACCGGTCATTTATAACAAAGGCAATATAGTCTCAAAGTGTCCATATAACACCTCATAAAGCCACTGAGTCCTGTGTAAGTTAGAGCGAGGATGTGCGACGTTCTCTGGCTTACGGGACACAGAAGATGGGGGGACACAACAATGTGTAACGCGGAAGTGCGTGTTTATGTCAACGAGATTGATTGTCGTATATCGGTCTACACTAGAACTACATCAACAGATAGACTGCTAGACTTTTGACAAGAACAAGAAAGTTTGATCATATTACGCCTATACTGGCTCACCTGCACTGGCTTCCTGTGCACTTAAGATGCGACTTTAAGGTTTTACTACTTACGTATAAAATACTACACGGTCTAGCTCCAGCCTATCTTGCCGATTGTATTGTACCATATGTCCCGGCAAGAAATCTGCGTTCAAAGAACTCCGGCTTATTAGTGATTCCCAGAGCCCAAAAAAAGTCTGCGGGCTGTAGAGCGTTTTCTATTCGGGCTCCAGCACTATGGAATGCCCTCCCGGTAACAGTTAGAGATGCTACCTCAGTAGAAACATTTAAGTCCCATCTCAAAACTCATTTGTATACTCTAGCCTTTGAATAGCCCCCCTTTTTTAGACCAGTTGATCTGACGTTTCTTTTCTTTTCTCCTCTGCTCCCCCCTATCCCTTGTGGAAGGGGAGACACACAGATCCGGTGGCCATGGATGGGGTGCTGGCTGTCCGGGGTCGGGACCCGGGGTGGACCGCTCGCCTGTATATCGGTTGGGAACATCTCTGCGCTGCTGACCCGTTTCAGCTCGGGATGGTTTCCTGCTGACCCCACTGTGGACTGTACTCTTACTGTTATGCTGGATCCACTATGGACTGGACTCTCACAATATTATGTTAGACCCACTCGACATCCATTGCATTCGGTCTCCCTAGAGGGGGGGGGGGTTACCCACATATGCGGTCCTCTCCAAGGTTTCTCATAGTCATTCACATCGACGTCCCACTGGGGTGAGTTTTTCCTTGCCCTTATGTGGGCTATACCGAGGATGTCGTTGTGGCTTGTGCAGCCCTTTGAGACACTTGTGATTTAGGGCTATATAAATAAACATTGATTGATTGATTGAACAGATACAATATATACTGTATTTTCTGGACTATAAGGCGCACTTAAAATCTTTTTCTCAAAACTCGACAGTGCGCCTTATAACCCGCCTAACGTACGGAATAATTCTGGTTTTGCTTACCGACCTCAAAGCTATTTTATTTGGTACATGGTGTAATGAATGATAAGTGTGACTAGCAGAGGTGGGACCAAGTCATTGCTTTGCAAGTCACAAGTAAGTCTCAAGTCTTTGCCCTCAAGTCCGAGTCAAGTCCCGAGTCAAGACAGGCAAGCCCCGAGTCAAGTCCAAAGTCAAGACTGGAAAGTCTCAAGTCAAGTCCTAAGTCCTGCATTTTGAGTTTCGAGTCCTTTCAAGTCCTTTTAACCACAGACTAATATATTAACACAGATTGTGTATGCTTTTCAAACGCTGTATTTATTTATTAAAACAAGTGCATTTTAAATTGCAGGAAAGAAAATTGTGCTGACATTGCACTTTATAATAGCACTATTAACCAGTCATTTTAAACATTAACTCATTCCTTTACAGAACAAACACATTGAAAAATAAAGTACAAATGTACTTATTTGTACAAAAGTGTTAACATTGAAAAAACATGACATATACGTGAACATAACAAAAAAAGTTGTACTTTTTATATGTCAGGGCCCTATGCTGCATTGCATTTGCAAAAGACCAAATTAGCCAAGAGTCTGTCAGTCATTTGTGCACGATGGGGGCGTAGTATGATGCCACCATGGCTGAAAACTCGCTCCACTGGAGCACTGGAGGCAGGCACTGCCAAGACTCTCATGGCCACTCGGAACAGTGAAGGAAGAGTCTTCATGTTCAATGCCCAGAACAAAAGGGGGGAGAGAGTTGTTTTGGGTTGGTGCACTACTTGTAAGTGTATCTTGTGTTTTTTATGTTGATTTAATTAAAAAAAGAAAAAAAAAAAAAAATTTCTTGTGCGGCCCGATACCAATCGATCCACGGACCAGTACCGGGCCGCGGCCCGGTGGTTGGGGACCACTGAGGTAAACAACCAACAGTATGTCAGAAAGCTAGCTAAAACGGTACACATATTCATAATACAGTATACATTTTAACTGACCTTTATTTTACTATTTTTGTCTTTTTTTAGGTGGCTAAAATACGCGGTGCTGCTGACCGCCGTCTAACGTTACGTGTGATATATTGACTAACGTAACCCTGCTTAAAAAAAATCACTGAACAAAAAGTATGAATAAGGTAGTGAACTGCAACAGATTCCCGTGTTTGCAATAACGTTATAACGTTAGCAGTGAGTTTACAGCCTCACTGATTTAACTACACAGCAAATAAAAGTCACGTTACTTAGCCAATAAACGTTATCTTACATTCAAAACTTACCCTTCTTTGTGCAACTTCAAATGCCGGACGAAGTTGGAAGTTGTTGCCTCTCCATCAGTCATTTTCGAACCGCATGTGTTGCATACTGCAAACCGTTTTGTGTTGACCACCTCGTAATTTTTATACCCAAACAAAATTATTTTAGGTATCATTTTTTGTTCACTGGCGTGTGGTTTGGACATGTCTTCTTCGTTGGTTGTCCTGCAATTTGATTGGATGAATGCTGTGTGATGAAAACAAAGTAGATCTAATTTGATTGGCTGTTGTACTGAGAGCACACCAGCTGACACACGCAACGCTGATAGACAAGTACACAATGAAAAATACGGAGCGCTCCCGAATAACTTTTTCATCTTTGGGTTTTGGGGAAAGTAGCAAGTCATGTCAAGTCATGTCAATTCAAAAGGCTCAAGTCCAAGTGAAGTCACAAGTCATTGATGTTAAAGTCTAAGTCGAGTTGCAAGTCTTTTTACATTTTGTCAAGTCGAGTCTAAAGTCATCAAATTCATGACTCGAGTCTGACTCGAGTCCAAGTCATGTGACTCGAGTCCACACCTCTGGTGACTAGTAGATGGCAGTCAAACTTAAGAGATCCGTATAGACTGCAATAAAATGTCAGTCTACAAAATAGATATGTGTGGACTGCAATATGACTCAAGTAAACAACACCAACATTTTATATGTTCTAGTGAAAATATAGAACATTACACACGGCGTTCAAAAATCTATCAACATGTGAGTCTTGTTCACGAGTGAGGGAAAAGTGGCGGATCGGTGCGGCATCTTCAGTGATGCGGACGCTGTATCGATCCGTTGTGGTGAAGAAGGAGCTGAGCCGGAAGGCAAAGCTCTCAATTTACCGGTCGATCTACGTTCCCATCCTCACCTATGGTCATGAGCTTTGGGTTATGACCGAAAGGACAAGATCACGGGTACAGGCGGCCGAAATGAGTTTCCTCCGCCGGGTGGCGGGGCTCTCCCTTAGAGATAGGGTGAGAAGCTCTGCCATCCGGGGGGAGCTCAAAGTAAAGCCACTGCTCCTCCACATCGAGAGGAGCCAGATGAGGTGGCTCGGGCATCTGGTCAGGATGCCACCCGAACGCCTCCCTCGGGAGGTGTTTAGGGCACGTCCAACCGGTAGGAGGCCACAGGGAAGACCCAGGACACGTTGGGAAGACTATGTCTCCCGGCTGGCCTGGGAACGCCTCGGGATCCCCCGGGAGGAGCTAACAAAGTGGCTGGGGAGAGGAAAGTCTGGGCTTCCCTGCTTAGGCTGCTGCCCCCGCGACCCGACCTCGGATAAGCGGAAGAAGATGGATGGATGGATTGATGTTTCTCTACAACTTTGGTAAGCTATGAAGCCGCACCGCTTGATGGATTGTACTGTGCTTCAACATACGAGTATTATTATGGTGTGTGTATAAGGTAAGACATATTATCTGGTGTTTTATTGCGCAATATTATGCAAAAGCAACGTTTCTTACCTTCTGGTCCCTGCTGATCTGTATTTGGGATCTGCATTTGTAGTACGTGCCGACGCTGTAGTTGATAAGCTTCTTCTTTTTTTCTATCTTCTTGTAATGTTGCATTCATCCTCCACTGTTGCCATTTCTGATATAAAGTAGTGTAAAGTTCTTACTTATATCTGCCATGAAAACGCTAAAACATACCGGTGTAGTGAGTTTACATTATTCACCCTAGGAACTTTAGTTATTAGAGAGTTCAAGTCGGACGGTTTTTCACGGGACACATTTCCGGCGGATGAGGAGATGCTGCTCCGTTATTGATTGAAGTAAAGTCTGAATGTCATTAAAACAGTTAGCTCCATCTTTTGACACTTCTTCCACTCCCGTCCTTGCACGCTACACCGCTACAACAAAGATGATGGGGATAAGACGCTGTCGAAGGTGAGCCACGTAAATAAGACTGCCCACAAAACGGCGCATCCTGAAGCGACTGTCAGAAAGCGGCTTGAAGATGATCTGTCTATGATCATCTATGCAACATTTTGACCAAAGAACCACCATTACATGTTATGCAGACCACAAGGAAGTGTTTTACATTTAGAAATAATAATGTGACTCCTTTAATCTGGTCCACCTTATACAGGTAAAAGCCAGTAAATTAGAATATTTTGAAAAACTTGATTTATTTCAGTAATTGCATTCAAAAGGTGTAACTTGTACATTATATTTATTCATTGCACACAGACTGATGCATTCAAATGTTTATTTCATTTAATTTTGATGATTTGAAGTGGCAACAAATAAAAATCCAAAATTCCGTGTGTCACAAAATTAGAATATTACTTAAGGCTAATACAAAAAAGGGATTTTTAGAAATGTTGGCCAACTGAAAAGTATGAAAATGAAAAATATGAGCATGTACAATACTCAATACTTGGTTGGAGCTCCTTTTGCCTCAATTACTGCGTTAATGCGGCGTGGCATGGAGTCGATGAGTTTCTGGCACTGCTCAGGTGTTATGAGAGCCCAGGTTGCTCTGATAGTGGCCTTCAACTCTTCTGCGTTTTTGGGTCTGGCATTCTGCATCTTCCTTTTCACAATACCCCACAGATTTTCTATGGGGCTAAGGTCAGGGGAGTTGGCGGGCCAATTTAGAACAGAAATACCATGGTCCGTAAACCAGGCACGGGTAGATTTTGCGCTGTGTGCAGGCGCCAAGTCCTGTTGGAACTTGAAATCTCCATCTCCATAGAGCAGGTCAGCAGCAGGAAGCATGAAGTGCTCTAAAACTTGCTGGTAGACGGCTGCGTTGACCCTGGATCTCAGGAAACAGAGTGGACCGACACCAGCAGATGACATGGCACCCCAAACCATCACCCAACCATGCAAATTTTGCATTTCCTTTGGAAATCGAGGTCCCAGAGTCTGGAGGAAGACAGGAGAGGCACAGGATCCACGTTGCCTGAAGTCTAGTGTAAAGTTTCCACCATCAGTGATGGTTTGGGGTGCCATGTCATCTGCTGGTGTCGGTCCACTCTGTTTCCTGAGATCCAGGGTCAACGCAGCCGTCTACCAGCAAGTTTTAGAGCACTTCATGCTTCCTGCTGCTGACCTGCTCTATGGAGATGGAGATTTCAAGTTCCAACAGGACTTGGCGCCTGCACACAGCGCAAAATCTACCCGTGCCTGGTTTACGGACCATGGTATTTCTGTTCTAAATTGGCCCGCCAACTCCCCTGACCTTAGCCCCATAGAAAATCTGTGGGGTATTGTGAAAAGGAAGATGCAGAATGCCAGACCCAAAAACGCAGAAGAGTTGAAGGCCACTATCAGAGCAACCTGGGCTCTCATAACACCTGAGCAGTGCCAGAAACTCATCGACTCCATGCCACGCCGCATTAACGCAGTAATTGAGGCAAAAGGAGCTCCAACCAAGTATTGAGTATTGTACATGCTCATATTTTTCATTTTCATACTTTTCAGTTGGCCAACATTTCTAAAAATCCCTTTTTTGTATTAGCCTTAAGTAATATTCTAATTTTGTGACACACGGAATTTTGGATTTTCATTTGTTGCCACTTCAAATCATCAAAATTAAATGAAATAAACATTTGAATGCATCAGTCTGTGTGCAATGAATAAATATAATGTACAAGTTACACCTTTTGAATGCAATTACTGAAATAAATCAAGTTTTTCAAAATATTCTAATTTACTGGCTTTTACCTGTATATGAAAAAGATCGAAAATAGACCATTCATCGGCTGAGCGCTTTATGATCCGGAAAATACGGTACTCTCATTGTCAATAATTCTACCCAAATATATTTTGATCTCTGATCAGGCATTTTTTTTTAAATTCTTGTAAGAATTATTCTCCGGTCTGCTCGACCATCCTCGTTTCACTCCTTCTTGCAGTGCTGGTCGCTTACAGTACGTCTCCTCTACTTACATGTCAAAACTTTTGATTTTTGCTAGGAAATCCAGTTTTTGTCCTTCGTTCCTGGCATCTTACTGGTCCTGTTTTGTTTGTTTTCGCTACTGTGGCGATTGACAAGACTCTGCCCGCAACACCCGGCGCGTGGGCTCATTAAAGCATACTTGCCAACCCTCCCGAATTTTCCGGGAGACTCCCGAAATTCAGCGCCTCTCCCGAAAACCTCCCGGGACAAATATTCTCCCGAAAATCTCCCGATTTTCAGCCGGAGCTGGAGGCCACGCCCCCTCCAGCTCCATGAGGACCTGAGTGAGGACAGCCTTTTTTCACGACGGGAGGGCAACAGGGTGACAATTTAGAACTAAATCATCCAGACTAGAGACAAATTGTATTATTATGTTTATCTTACCTAAAAATAAATATATTTATTAATTTTAAAAAAAATAACTAAATACATTTTTACTATATTTTGCTAAAAACATAAAAATAAATTTTATTTTTATTTGTATTTTTTCTGACTCCTTATTACATCCAGCCATAGAATTATACATTAAAATAAACATATTTGAAATAATTAATTTTAAATTATCATGATGATTCATTTTAAAATGACCATATTTAATTATTAAAATAATTGCTTGTTTATCAACAACTTTAGCATTTTATTTATTTACATTTTGAAGCTCTCAGAAGCCAAGTTATGTTATATTCCTTAATATTTATTTGTGCAAGTTTGAAGTATCAATTATCTAAACACAGTTTTGTTTGAATATTTTCAGGATGTAGATATATATATATATATATATATATATATATATATGTATGTGTGGGGAAAAAAAATCACAAGACTATTTCATCTCTACAGGCCTGTTTCATGAGGGGGGTACCCTCAATCGTCAGGAGATTTTAATGGGAGCATTCGCATACCATGGTTTATATAGGGCACAGAGTGGGTGGGTACAGGCTGGCCTAGGGGCGTGGTGATTGGTTCATGTGTTACCTAGGAGGTGTTTCCGTCTATGGCGGCATGTTGTTACAATTTCGCTGCGCTTGTTGAGGGATGACAGGTCTGGACGGTAGATAATAAACAGTTTCTCTTTCAAGCATAGGTTGCATCTTTTATTACCACTATTGTAAGGTGTGCTGGATGCAAGAATTTGCCATGTTATTGAATATTCAACATTATTGTCTTTGAGGTCCCAAATGTGCCGCCATAGACGGAAACACCTCCTAGGTAACACATGAACCAATCACCACGCCCCTAGGCCAGCCTGTACCCACCCACTCTGTGCCCTATATAAACCATGGTATGCGAATGCTCCCATTAAAATCTCCTGACGATTGAGGGTACCCCCCTCATGAAACAGGCCTGTAGAGATGAAATAGTCTTGTGATTTTTTTTCCCCACACATACATATATTGCGCTCTACTACGGTATCGAGCACTATTTTTTGGATAACCTTATTAAGACATATATATATATATATATATATATATATTAAATACTTGGTGAATTCTAGCTGTCAATATACTCCTCCCCTCTTAACCACGCCCCCACCCTCCACCCCCCACTTCCCGAAATCGGAGGTCTCAAGGTTGGCAAGTATGCATTAAAGAGCGCACAGTTTCCTGTTCCGTGATTCAATCAAATAACGCCACACAGATGAATGGACATAAAGACGACAGAAATTATATCGCTGTCGAAAATCCAAAATTAGTATTAATATCTTGACAAACAGGAGACTTATTATAGAAGTAAAGAAGGACAGGCAGCAGCTCACACATTCTCATACTTTCTGTAACATCCAGGAAGAAATGTCAGCCAGCTTGAAAAAATGTCTCAAGTATAATCTACGTGAAGGAATTGTTTTTTTAAATGTTCACAATATTTTAGAGTTCCTCACAAGGAAACCTTCCAATGTATTCAATCTATAAACTTGTATAAAATGTAGTAGATGGCAAATTATTGTAATGTAGAGAAATCACATATTTTTTTTACCAATTTTCCCAGGAGATTTGCCATATTTTAAAATGTCGATGCTCTTCTTAGACACACGTATTAAAGGTGTTTGTGAAATCCCTTGATGTTTTATTGTTAAACTACCGTATTTTCCGCACTATAAGGCGCACCGGATTATTAGCCGCACCTTCAATGAATTACATATTTCATAACTTTGTCCACCAATAAGCCGCCCCGGATTATAAGCCGCGCCTACGCTGCGCTAAAGGGAATGTCAAAAAAACAGTCAGATAGTTCAGTCAAACTTTAATAATATATTGAAAACCAGCGTTCTAACAACTCTGTCCCAAAATGTACGCAAATGTGCAATCACAAACATAGTAAAATTCAAAATGGTGTACAGCAATAGCAACATAATGTTGCTCGAACGTTAATGTCACAACACACAAAATAAACATAGCGCTCACCTTCTGAAGTTATTCTTCATTCGTAAATCCTTCGAATTCTTCGTCTTCGGTGTCCGAATTGAAAAGTTGCGCAAGCGTGGTATCCAAAATGGCCGGTTCCGTCTCGTCGAAGTCATCGGGAGTCAGTGTTGCTGTTGTTCTGTGAATCCTGCCTTCCGGAAAGCTCGGACCACAGTTGTGACCGAAATATCTGCCCAGGCATTTACGATCCACTGGCAAATGTTGGCGTATGTCGTCCGGCGCTGTCTGCCCGTCTTAGTGAAGGTGTGTTCGCCTTCGGAGCTGTGTGAAAAAAGCCACCCGGCCTCTTCGCGTAAACTTCCCTTAACCACTCGCTCATCTTTTCTTCATCCATCCATCCCTTCGAGTTAGCTTTTATGATGACGCCGGCTGGAAAGGTCTCTTTTGGCAAGGTCTTCCTTTTGAATATCACCATGGGTGGAAGTTAGCATGGCAAGCTAGAACCACAGTGAAGGATGACTTCTCATTCCCTGTGGTGCGAATATTCACCGTACGTGCTCCCGTTCCACAGTGCGGTTCACAGGAATATCAGTTGCTGTGAAATACGGTAGTAATCCGTGTGCGGATGGAGAGATTGCGTCTTTTTATGAACCGGATCGCTTAGTAGGAGCCATTTTGTGGTCTTTACAGATGTAAACAGGAAATGAAACGTACGGTGATATCCGCGCGTTTTTTCTTCTTCTTCCGGGGGCGGGTGGTTGCTTACAGTAGAAGAAGAAGCGCTTCCTGTTCTATGGGGGCGGGTGCTTTCCTTGGCGGTTGCTTGCGTAGAAGAAGAAGCGCTTCCTGTTCTACCGGGAAAAAAGATGGCGGCTGTTTACCGAAGTTGCGAGATCGAAACTTTATGAAAATGAATCGTAATAAAGCGCACCGGGTTATAAGGCGCACTGTCAGCTTTTGAGAAAATGTGTGGTTTTTAGGTGCGCCTTATAGTGCGGAAAATACGGTAACCACAACATTAGCGGCGTATAAAACTTTATGTCCCTACTGGTCCAACGTTCTCTCAAAAATAATGTAAAAAACGACTTAAAGCCTTCTCCAGTTATTTACTGATGCATACTATTCAAGTTTGATGACTTTTACTGCAAACCGATACCGGCTCCAAATGCTGGTTATCGGCCTCCTTGACTGTTAATAATCGGCATCGGTATCGGCCATGAAATAAACATATTTGTTGATCTCTAATTCAAAGCCACCTTTCCTAAATGTTCTGCTCCACAATGTCAAGCACATTGAATTCTTGTTTCCCCACGATGAACCACAGCTTCCTGGTGGCCGGCAGCACTCATGCAGCCCCAAAGTTTGACTGGAGGCAAGAAGCAATGTGAATAATTATGTTGAGTCATTTTAGTACTGCTTGACAAGCTGTACACAGACTACTCTATAGATGATCTAAGTTCCATTCCTATGTATACTATAGATCAGTGTTTTTCAACCTTTTTTGAGCCAAGGCACATTTTTTGCGTTGAAAAAATTCGGAGGCACACCACCAGCAGAAATCATTAAAAAAACGAAACTCAGTTGACAGTAAAAAGTTGTTGTCGCAAGTGTTGTATATGAATT
>NC_084552.2:56567832-56602832 GCF_033978685.3 Nerophis lumbriciformis
GATGGTTCTTTTCCTCTTTGGTCCGGAGGACGTCCACAGTTTCCAAAAACAATTTGAAATGTGGACTCGTCAGACCACAGAACACTTTTCCACTTTGTACCAGTCCATCTTAGATGAGCTCAGGCCCAGCAAAGCTGACGGCGTTTCTGGGTGTTGTTGATAAACGGTTGTCGCCTTGTATAGGAGAGTTTTAACTTGCACTTACAGATGTAGCGACCAACTGTAGTTACTGACAGTGGGTTTCTGAAGTGTTCCTGAGCCCATGTGGTGATATCCTTTACACACTGATGTCGCTTGTTGATGCAGTACAGCCTGAGGGATCGAAGGTCACGGGCTTAGCTGCTTACGTGCAGTGATTTCTCCAGATTCTCCGAACCCTTTGATGATATATCAAATATACTGTATATATACATATATGTATGTATAAATATATGTATACATATATATGTATGAGTGTATATATATGTGTGTGTGTATATATATATATATATGTTACTTTGCATGCAGTTGGCTTTTTTATATAGCCCAATGTGACCCCCCCCAGTCAAAATGTATGGACACCTCTGCCACAGCATATATTGACCCACTATGGAAAGGTTTTAGCATCTTTATTGCACAACATGTACAAAAAAAATAAAGTGCTTCCCAGCTTACTTCAATCGACCAGAGGCGAGATGCACAACTCTCAGTTGATTGCTCGTTATTGGTTCAGTGCGCTACATGCAGTTTATTATCGTGTTAAATAAGTGAAAGTAGCATAAATAATCTTCTTCTCCGAAATAGTCCCTGAGTCATCAAGACCGGCTTGACATCCGTCTCTAATGATGTTAAAAATCTCTCATCCGGGGCAAATCTCGGGCGATTTAGCCCGCGTGGAGCCACAGGTGCGTGGCGGCGGAGCTGAGACACAGCAAAGCACTTTGCAACCACTTTGCCTTATTACCCACAATGCACCAGGGTCCTGTTGGCGTACTAGCCATTCCCCTGGCTGCTGGGTCACCGGTGAAACATTTCCTGTTCTCCCCGTCAAAAAAAAAAAAGAAAAATGAAAAAAATAAATCATGGCTGCATCTGCTTGTCTTTGCGTCCCATGACTGGACATGACGAGATGCACCACTTCTGTCCCGCCTTTAGCCCGCAGACTGATGCGGTCCGGCTTCCGGAAGCCATCCAAGGTGTTCACCGGGACCGTGCGTCTCCTCGATACCGCGGGCAAACAGTGTGATCAGCTGGCACTGGACGCTGCGAGGAAACACAACACACACTCTTACAGACGGGCCTGACATGCTAAGGGATCGCCTTCCAATTTGAGCTGAAAGGACACCAAAACAAACCAGTTTCTTGATCTATGCCCTCTCTCACACACATATTAGAAGTTCAAGTTAAAGTACCAATGATTGTCACACACACACTAGGTGTGGCGAGATTATTCTCTGCATTTGACCCATCACCCGTGATCACCCCCTGGGAGGTGAGGGGAGCAGTGGGCAGCAGCGGTGGCCGCGCCCGGGAATCATTTTGGTGATTTAACCCCCAATTCTAACCCTTGATGCTGAGTGCCAAGCAGGGAGGTAATGGGTCCCATTTTTATAGTCTTTGGTATGACTCGGCCGGGATTTGAACTCACAACCTACCGATCTCAGGGCGGACACTCTAACCACTAGGCCACTATGGACTGGACTCTCACTATTATGTTAGATCCACTATGGACTGTACTTTCACACTATTATGTTAGATCCACTATGGACTGGACTCTCACTATTATGTTAGATCCACTATGGACTGGACTCTCACTGTTATGTTAGATCCACTATGGACTGGACTCTCACTATTATATTAGATCCACTATGGACTGGACTCTCACTATTATATTAGATCCACTATGGACTGTACTTTCACACTATTATGTTAGATCCACTATGGATTGGACTCTCACTATTATGTTAGATCCACTATGGACTGGACTCTCACTGTTATGTTAGATCCACTATGGACTGGACTCTCACTATTATATTAGATCCACTATGGACTGGACTCTCACTATTATATTAGATCCACTATGGACTGGACTCTCACTATTATGTTAGATCCACTATGGACTGGACTCTCACTATTATGTTAGATCCACTATGGACTCCCACTATTATATTAGATCCACTATGGACTGGACTCTCACTATTATATTAGATCCACTATGGACTGGACTCTCACTATTATGTTAGATCCACTATGGACTGGACTCTCACTATTATGTTAGATCCACTATGGACTGGACTCTCACTATTATGTTAGATCCACTATGGACTGGACTCTCAATATTATGTTAGATCCACTATGGACTGGACTCTCACTATTATGTTAGATCCACTATGGACTGGACTCTCACTATTATGTTAGATTCACTATGGACTGGACTCTCAATATTATGTTATATCCACTATGGACTGGACTCTCACTATTATGTTAGATCCACTATGGACTGGACTCTCACTATTATGTTAGATCCACTATGGACTGGACTCTCACTATTATGTTAGATCCACTATGGACTGGACTCTCACACTATTATGTTAGATCTACTATGGACTGGACTCTCACTATTATGCTAGATCCACTATGGACTGAACTAGCACACTATTATGTTAGATCCACTATGGACTGGACTCTCAATATTATGTTAGATCCACTATGGACTGGACTCTCACTATTATGTTAGATCCACTATGGACTGGACTCTCACTATTATGTTAGATCCAATATGGACTGGACTCTCACTATTATGTTAGATCCACTATGGACTGGACTCTCACTATTATGTTAGATCCACTATGGACTGGACTCTCACTATTATGTTAGATCCACTATGGACTGGACTCTCACTATTATATTAGATCCACTATGGACTGGACTCTCACTATTATATTAGATCCACTATGGACTGGACTCTCACTATTATGTTAGATCCACTATGGACTGGACTCTCACTGTTATGTTAGATCCACTATGGACTGGACTCTCACTATTATATTAGATCCACTATGGACTGGACTCTCACTATTATATTAGATCCACTATGGACTGGACTCTCACTATTATGTTAGTTCCACTATGGACTGGACTCTCACTGTTATGTTAGATCCACTATGGACTGGACTCTCACTATTATATTAGATCCACTATGGACTGGACTCTCACTATTATGTTAGATCTAGTATGGACTGGACTCTCACTATTATATTAGATCCACTATGGACTCCCACTATTATGTTAGATCCAGTATGGACTGGACTCTCACTATTATATTAGATCCACTATGGACTGGACTCTCACTATTATGTTAGATCCACTATGGACTGGACTCTCACTATTATGTTGGATCCACTATGGACTGGACTCTCACTATTATGTTAGATCCACTATGGACTGGACTCTCACTATTATGTTAGATCCACTATGGACTGTACTTTCACACTATTATGTTAGATCCACTATGGACTGGACTCTCACTATTATGTTAGATCCACTATGGACTGGACTCTCACTGTTATGTTAGATCCACTATGGACTGGACTCTCACTATTATATTAGATCCACTATGGACTGGACTCTCACTATTATATTAGATCCACTATGGACTGGACTCTCACTATTATGTTAGATCCACTATGGACTGGACTCTCACTGTTATGTTAGATCCACTATGGACTGGACTCTCACTATTATATTAGATCCACTATGGACTGGACTCTCACTATTATATTAGATCCACTATGGACTGGACTCTCACTATTATGTTAGATCCACTATGGACTGGACTCTCACTATTATGTTAGATCCACTATGGACTGGACTCTCACTATTATGTTAGATCCACTATGGACTGGACTCTCACTATTATGTTAGATCCACTATGGACTGGACTCTCACTATTATGTTAGATCCACTATGGACTGGACTCTCACTATTATGTTAGATCCACTATGGACTGGACTCTCACTGTTATGTTAGATCCACTATGGACTGGACTCTCACTATTATATTAGATCCACTATGGACTGGACTCTCACTATTATGTTAGATCCACTATGGACTGGACTCTCACTGTTATGTTAGATCCACTATGGACTGGACTCTCACTATTATATTAGATCCACTATGGACTGGACTCTCACTATTATATTAGATCCACTATGGACTGGACTCTCACTATTATGTTAGATCCACTATGGACTGGACTCTCACTGTTATGTTAGATCCACTATGGACTGGACTCTCACTATTATATTAGATCCACTATGGACTGGACTCTCACTATTATATTAGATCCACTATGGACTGGACTCTCACTATTATGTTAGATCCACTATGGACTGGACTCTCACTATTATGTTAGATCCACTATGGACTGGACTCTCACTGTTATGTTAGATCCACTATGGACTGGACTCTCACTATTATATTAGATCCATTATGGACTGGACTCTCACTATTATATTAGATCCACTATGGACTGGACTCTCACTATTATATTAGATCCACTATGGACTGGACTCTCACTATTATGTTAGATCCACTATGGACTGGACTCTCACTATTATGTTAGATCCACTATGGACTGGACTCTCACTATTATGTTAGATCCACTATGGACTGTACTTTCACACTATTATGTTAGATCCACTATGGACTGGACTCTCACTATTATGTTAGATCCACTATGGACTGGACTCTCACTGTTATGTTAGATCCACTATGGACTGGACTCTCACTATTATATTAGATCCACTATGGACTGGACTCTCACTATTATGTTAGATCCACTATGGACTGGACTCTCACTATTATGTTAGATCCACTATGGACTCCCACTATTATGTTAGATCCACTATGGACTGGACTCTCACTATTATATTAGATCCACTATGGACTGGACTCTCACTATTATGTTAGATCCACTATGGACTGGACTCTCACTATTATATTAGATCCACTATGGACTGGACTCTCACTATTATGTTAGATCCACTATGGACTGTACTTTCACTATTATGTTAGATCCACTATGGACTGTACTTTCACTATTATGTTAGATCCACTATGGACTGGACTCTCACTATTATGTTAGATCCACTATGGACTGGACTCTCACTATTATATTAGATCCACTATGGACTGGACTCTCACTATTATGTTAGATCCACTATGGACTGGACTCTCACTATTATGTTAGATCCACTATGGACTGTACTTTCACACTATTATGTTAGATCCACTATGGACTGGACTCTCACTATTATGTTAGATCCACTATGGACTGTACTTTCACACTATTATGTTAGATCCACTATGGACTGGACTCTCACTATTATGTTAGATCCACTATGGACTGGACTCTCACTGTTATGTTAGATCCACTATGGACTGGACTCTCACTATTATATTAGATCCACTATGGACTGGACTCTCACTATTATATTAGATCCACTATGGACTGGACTCTCACTATTATGTTAGATCCACTATGGACTGGACTCTCACTATTATGTTAGATCCACTATGGACTGGACTCTCACTATTATATTAGATCCACTATGGACTGGACTCTCACTATTATATTAGATCCACTATGGACTGGACTCTCACTATTATGTTAGATCCACTATGGACTGGACTCTCACTATTATGTTAGATCCACTATGGACTGGACTCTCACTATTATGTTAGATCCACTATGGACTCTCACTATTATGTTAGATCCACTATGGACTGGACTCTCACTATTATATTAGATCCACTATGGACTGGACTCTCACTATTATGTTAGATCCAGTTTGGACTGGACTCTCACTATTATGTTAGATCCACTATGGACTGGACTCTCACTATTATATTAGATCCACTATGGACTGGACTCTCACTATTATATTAGATCCACTATGGACTGGACTCTCACTATTATGTTAGATCCACTATGGACTGGACTCTCACTATTATGTTAGATCCACTATGGACTGGACTCTCACTATTATGTTAGATCCACTATGGACTGGACTCTCACTATTATGTTAGATCCACTATGGACTGGACTCTCACTATTATGTTAGATCCACTATGGACTGGACTCTCACTATTATGTTAGATCCACTATGGACTCTCACTATTATGTTAGATCCACTATGGACTGGACTCTCACTATTATATTAGATCCACTATGGACTGGACTCTCACTATTATGTTAGATCCAGTATGGACTGGACTCTCACTATTATGTTAGATCCACTATGGACTGGACTCTCACTATTATATTAGATCCACTATGGACTGGACTCTCACTATTATATTAGATCCACTATGGACTGGACTCTCACTATTATGTTAGATCCACTATGGACTGGACTCTCACTATTATGTTAGATCCACTATGGACTGGACTCTCACTATTATGTTAGATCCACTATGGACTGGACTCTCACTATTATGTTAGATCCACTATGGACTCTCACTATTATGTTAGATCCACTATGGACTGGACTCTCACTATTATATTAGATCCACTATGGACTGGACTCTCACTATTATGTTAGATCCAGTATGGACTGGACTCTCACTATTATGTTAGATCCACTATGGACTGGACTCTCACTATTATGTTAGATCCACTATGGACTGGACTCTCACTATTATGTTAGATCCACTATGGACTGGACTCTCACTGTTATGTTAGATCCACTATGGACTGGACTCTCACTATTATATTAGATCCACTATGGACTGGACTCTCACTATTATATTAGATCCACTATGGACTGGACTCTCACTATTATGTTAGATCCAGTATGGACTGGACTCTCACTATTATGTTAGATCCACTATGGACTGGACTCTCACTATTATGTTAGATCCACTATGGACTGGACTCTCACTATTATGTTAGATCCACTATGGACTGGACTCTCACTATTATGTTAGATCCACTATGGACTGGACTCTCACTATTATATTAGATCCACTATGGACTGGACTCTCACTATTATATTAGATCCACTATGGACTGGACTCTCACTATTATGTTGGATCCACTATGGACTGGACTCTCACTATTATGTTAGATCCACTATGGACTGGACTCTCACTATTATGTTATATCCACTATGGACTGGACTCTCACTATTATGTTAGATCCACTATGGACTGGACTCTCACTATTATATTAGATCCACTATGGACTGGACTCTCACTATTATGTTAGATCCACTATGGACTGGACTCTCACTATTATGTTAGATCCACTATGGACTGGACTCTCACTATTATGTTAGATCCACTATGGACTGGACTCTCACTATTATGTTAGATCCACTATGGACTGTACTTTCACACTATTATGTTAGATCCACTATGGACTGGACTCTCACTATTATGTTAGATCCACTATGGACTGGACTCTCACTGTTATGTTAGATCCACTATGGACTGGACTCTCACTATTATATTAGATCCACTATGGACTGGACTCTCACTATTATATTAGATCCACTATGGACTGGACTCTCACTATTATGTTAGATCCACTATGGACTGGACTCTCACTATTATGTTAGATCCACTATGGACTGGACTCTCACTATTATATTAGATCCACTATGGACTGGACTCTCACTATTATATTAGATCCACTATGGACTGGACTCTCACTATTATGTTAGATCCACTATGGACTGGACTCTCACTATTATGTTAGATCCACTATGGACTGGACTCTCACTATTATGTTAGATCCACTATGGACTCTCACTATTATGTTAGATCCACTATGGACTGGACTCTCACTATTATATTAGATCCACTATGGACTGGACTCTCACTATTATGTTAGATCCAGTTTGGACTGGACTCTCACTATTATGTTAGATCCACTATGGACTGGACTCTCACTATTATATTAGATCCACTATGGACTGGACTCTCACTATTATATTAGATCCACTATGGACTGGACTCTCACTATTATGTTAGATCCACTATGGACTGGACTCTCACTATTATGTTAGATCCACTATGGACTGGACTCTCACTATTATGTTAGATCCACTATGGACTGGACTCTCACTATTATGTTAGATCCACTATGGACTGGACTCTCACTATTATGTTAGATCCACTATGGACTGGACTCTCACTATTATGTTAGATCCACTATGGACTCTCACTATTATGTTAGATCCACTATGGACTGGACTCTCACTATTATATTAGATCCACTATGGACTGGACTCTCACTATTATGTTAGATCCAGTATGGACTGGACTCTCACTATTATGTTAGATCCACTATGGACTGGACTCTCACTATTATATTAGATCCACTATGGACTGGACTCTCACTATTATATTAGATCCACTATGGACTGGACTCTCACTATTATGTTAGATCCACTATGGACTGGACTCTCACTATTATGTTAGATCCACTATGGACTGGACTCTCACTATTATGTTAGATCCACTATGGACTGGACTCTCACTATTATGTTAGATCCACTATGGACTCTCACTATTATGTTAGATCCACTATGGACTGGACTCTCACTATTATATTAGATCCACTATGGACTGGACTCTCACTATTATGTTAGATCCAGTATGGACTGGACTCTCACTATTATGTTAGATCCACTATGGACTGGACTCTCACTATTATGTTAGATCCACTATGGACTGGACTCTCACTATTATGTTAGATCCACTATGGACTGGACTCTCACTGTTATGTTAGATCCACTATGGACTGGACTCTCACTATTATATTAGATCCACTATGGACTGGACTCTCACTATTATATTAGATCCACTATGGACTGGACTCTCACTATTATGTTAGATCCAGTATGGACTGGACTCTCACTATTATGTTAGATCCACTATGGACTGGACTCTCACTATTATGTTAGATCCACTATGGACTGGACTCTCACTATTATGTTAGATCCACTATGGACTGGACTCTCACTATTATGTTAGATCCACTATGGACTGGACTCTCACTATTATATTAGATCCACTATGGACTGGACTCTCACTATTATATTAGATCCACTATGGACTGGACTCTCACTATTATGTTGGATCCACTATGGACTGGACTCTCACTATTATGTTAGATCCACTATGGACTGGACTCTCACTATTATGTTATATCCACTATGGACTGGACTCTCACTATTATGTTAGATCCACTATGGACTGGACTCTCACTATTATATTAGATCCACTATGGACTGGACTCTCACTATTATGTTAGATCCACTATGGACTGGACTCTCACTATTATGTTAGATCCACTATGGACTGGACTCTCACTATTATGTTAGATCCACTATGGACTGGACTCTCACTATTATGTTAGATCCACTATGGACTGTACTTTCACACTATTATGTTAGATCCACTATGGACTGGACTCTCACTATTATGTTAGATCCACTATGGACTGGACTCTCACTGTTATGTTAGATCCACTATGGACTGGACTCTCACTATTATATTAGATCCACTATGGACTGGACTCTCACTATTATATTAGATCCACTATGGACTGGACTCTCACTATTATGTTAGATCCACTATGGACTGGACTCTCACTATTATGTTAGATCCACTATGGACTGGACTCTCACTATTATATTAGATCCACTATGGACTGGACTCTCACTATTATATTAGATCCACTATGGACTGGACTCTCACTATTATGTTAGATCCACTATGGACTGGACTCTCACTATTATGTTAGATCCACTATGGACTGGACTCTCACTATTATGTTAGATCCACTATGGACTCTCACTATTATGTTAGATCCACTATGGACTGGACTCTCACTATTATATTAGATCCACTATGGACTGGACTCTCACTATTATGTTAGATCCAGTTTGGACTGGACTCTCACTATTATGTTAGATCCACTATGGACTGGACTCTCACTATTATATTAGATCCACTATGGACTGGACTCTCACTATTATATTAGATCCACTATGGACTGGACTCTCACTATTATGTTAGATCCACTATGGACTGGACTCTCACTATTATGTTAGATCCACTATGGACTGGACTCTCACTATTATGTTAGATCCACTATGGACTGGACTCTCACTATTATGTTAGATCCACTATGGACTGGACTCTCACTATTATGTTAGATCCACTATGGACTGGACTCTCACTATTATGTTAGATCCACTATGGACTCTCACTATTATGTTAGATCCACTATGGACTGGACTCTCACTATTATATTAGATCCACTATGGACTGGACTCTCACTATTATGTTAGATCCAGTATGGACTGGACTCTCACTATTATGTTAGATCCACTATGGACTGGACTCTCACTATTATATTAGATCCACTATGGACTGGACTCTCACTATTATATTAGATCCACTATGGACTGGACTCTCACTATTATGTTAGATCCACTATGGACTGGACTCTCACTATTATGTTAGATCCACTATGGACTGGACTCTCACTATTATGTTAGATCCACTATGGACTCTCACTATTATGTTAGATCCACTATGGACTGGACTCTCACTATTATATTAGATCCACTATGGACTGGACTCTCACTATTATGTTAGATCCAGTATGGACTGGACTCTCACTATTATGTTAGATCCACTATGGACTGGACTCTCACTATTATGTTAGATCCACTATGGACTGGACTCTCACTATTATGTTAGATCCACTATGGACTGGACTCTCACTGTTATGTTAGATCCACTATGGACTGGACTCTCACTATTATATTAGATCCACTATGGACTGGACTCTCACTATTATATTAGATCCACTATGGACTGGACTCTCACTATTATGTTAGATCCAGTATGGACTGGACTCTCACTATTATGTTAGATCCACTATGGACTGGACTCTCACTATTATGTTAGATCCACTATGGACTGGACTCTCACTATTATGTTAGATCCACTATGGACTGGACTCTCACTATTATGTTAGATCCACTATGGACTGGACTCTCACTATTATATTAGATCCACTATGGACTGGACTCTCACTATTATATTAGATCCACTATGGACTGGACTCTCACTATTATGTTGGATCCACTATGGACTGGACTCTCACTATTATGTTAGATCCACTATGGACTGGACTCTCACTATTATGTTATATCCACTATGGACTGGACTCTCACTATTATGTTAGATCCACTATGGACTGGACTCTCACTATTATATTAGATCCACTATGGACTGGACTCTCACTATTATGTTAGATCCACTATGGACTGGACTCTCACTATTATGTTAGATCCACTATGGACTGGACTCTCACTATTATGTTAGATCCACTATGGACTGGACTCTCACTATTAATAGTATTAGTGTGTGACTGCCCGAGCATTCACTCATATGCAATGCTACACCAAAAAAATCACCTATTATTATAAGAGATGTCGATAAATGCTTTAAAATATATTATCGTAAATTATCGGTATCGTTTTTTTTTAGTATCGGTATCGTTTAAGTTTTTTTTTTTTTTTTTAATTAAATCAACATAAAAAACACAAGATTCACTTACAATTAGTGCACCAACCCAAAAAACCTCCCTCCCCCATTTACACTCATTCACACAAAAGGGTTGTTTCTTTCTGTTATTAATATTGTGGTTCCTACATTATATATCAATATATATCAATACAGTCTGCAAGGGATACAGTCCGTAAGCACACATGATTGTGCGTGCTGCTGGTCCACTAATAGTACTAACCTTTAACAGTTAATTTTACTCATTTTCATTAATTACTAGTTTCTATGTAACTGTTTTTATATTGTTTTACTTTCTTTTTTTATTCAAGAAAATGTTTTTAATTTACTTATTTTTTTTTATTTTTTTATTTTTTAAAGTACCTTATCTTCACCATACCATCCATCCATCCATCTTCTTCCGCTTATCCGAGGTCGGGTCGCGGGGGCAGCAGCCTAAGCAGGGAAGCCCAGACTTCCCTCTCCCCAGCCACTTGGTCCAGCTCTTCCTGTGGGACCCCGAGGCGTTCCCAGGCCAGCCGGGAGACATAGTCTTCCCAACGTGTCCTGGGTCTTCCCCGCGGCCTCCTACCGGTCGGACGTGCCCTAAACACCTCCCTAGGGAGGCGTTCGGGTGGCATCCTGACCAGATGCCCGAACCACCTCATCTGGCTCCTCTCCATGTGGAGGAGCAGCGGCTTTACTTTGAGCTCCCCCCGGATGGCAGAGCTTCTCACCCTATCTCTAAGGGAGAGCCCCGCCACCCGGCGGAGGAAACTCATTTCGGCCGCTTGTACCCGTGATCTTGTCCTTTCGATCATAACCCAAAGCTCATGACCATAGGTGAGGATGGGAACGTAGATCGACCGGTAAATTGAGAGCTTTGCCTTCCGGCTCAGCTCCTTCTTCACCACAACGGATCGATACAGCGTCCGCATTACTGAAGACGCCGCACCGATCCGCCTGTCAATCTCACGATCCACTCTTCCCTCACTCGTGAACAAAACTCCTAGGTACTTGAACTCCTCCACTTGGGGCAAGATCTCCTCCCCAACCCGGAGATGGCACTCCACCCTTTTCCGGGCGAGAACCATGGACTCGGACTTGGAGGTGCTGATTCTCATCCCAGTCGCTTCACACTCGGCTGCGAACCGATCCAGTGAGAGCTGAAGATCCTGGCCAGATGAAGCCATCAGGACCACATCATCTGCAAAAAGCAGAGACCTAATCCTGCAGCCACCAAACCAGATCCCCTCAACGCCTTGACTGCATCTAGAAATTCTGTCCATAAAAGTTATGAACAGAATCGGTGACAAAGGGCAGCCTTGGCGGAGTCCAACCCTCACTGGAAACGTGTCCGACTTACTACCGGCAATGCGGACCAAGCTCTGGCACTGATCATACAGGGAGCGGACTGCCACAATCAGACAGTCCGATACCCCGTACTCTCTGAGCACTCCCCACAGGACTTCCCGAGGGACACGGTCGAATGCCTTCTCCAAGTCCACAAAGCACATGTAGACTGGTTGGGCAAACTCCCATGCACCCTCAAGGACCCTGCCGAAAGTATAGAGCTGGTCCACAGTTCCACGACCAGGACGAAAACCACACTGTTCCTCCTGAATCCGAGGTTCGACTATCCGGCGTAGCCTCCTCTCCAGTACACCTGAATAGACCTTACCGGGAAGGCTGAGGAGTGTGATCCCACGATAGTTAGAACACACCCTCTGGTTCCCCTTCTTAAAGAGAGGAACCACCACCCCGGTCTGCCAATCCAGAGGTACCGCCCCCGATGTCCACGCGATGCTGCAGAGTCTTGTCAACCAAGACAGCCCCACAGCATCCAGAGCCAGATCCCCTCAACGCCTTGACTGCGCCTAGAATTCTGTCCATACCTGTCACCATACCTGGTTGTCCAAATTAGGCATAATAATGTGTTAATTCCACGACTGTATATATCAGTATCAGTTGATATCGGTAATTAAAGATTTGGACAATATCGGAATATTGGATATCGGCAACAAGCCATTATCGGACATCCCTAATTATTATCATTATTATTACGACCCATCAGTGTTCCTGTTCTGTAACTCTGTAAACTGTTTGTTTGTCTAATCTTCAACGAGTTTGTGCTGAAAACATTTGGTTGTACTTGTGCAATGACAATAAAGACCATACCATAAATTTGGCGCGCTCCACGGTCCACAGTTATCATCCAATCAGAACCGTTCGAGTATCAAAACGTTTGTCTCAACCGGGATTCGTGAGCTCCCCAAAAACATTTTTTTTGAAATTCTCAGATTACCCAGAATTCCTGGTTTTCCGCTACATTTTTCCATTGAAAATGAATGGGCCGTTTTTCGGACTTGCACAATTTCCACATTTCTCAACCTGTCACAGTTAGGTCGCACATTACTGCGTGGATCGTTCTCCCAAGATGCAGAGGGAACTCCGGAGGCAAAGTGCGGGTAAGGAAATGACGTATTTTCCATAAATCATGCGGGATACAATTAAAACAAGCGTGCCTATAGCACGAGAAGCTAACGGAATAGCTAACAAGGAAAGCTAAGCATATGAACAAGAAAAACAAAAGGAATGAAGAATACTCAACGTGACGTGTTGCACGAAGCAAATAAGGAAGCCAGACTGAGTTTGGCGAACAACGGGAATAAGTAGCTCTCTGATTAGTGCCCGGCAGCAGGTGAGCGTCCCGGACACTAAACCTGGTAACCAAAACACACAAACTGAAGGGTGCTGAAAACAGAACTGATGGAGTCAAAACTAAACAAAACATGATCCGGGTGCAACCGATTCAAACCGTTCCACCATCCACACACGCCATGCACATTGGACAGTCAAACTAGCATTTTCCAAGTAAAAAAAAAAAATCCAGGAATTCCCAGAATTTACAATTTTCCAGGGTTTCCAAAGCCTTGTTTTCATCTTAGAAAGTTTGCACAGTCCACATTTTTCAACCGTTTTTGACCATTCCACCTTCAAAACATTCCTCTTAGTTGGGACAGGAAATGCTCCTATTTTTCTTTTCCCGTACAAATTCCTCGGTTTTCCCAAAGTTCCAGGAACTCGGAAATACCAATTCAACCTCATGGATTCTGATGCGTCATCTATGTTGCTGCTTCTTGATCTTAGCGCTGCTTTCGATACCGTCGATCATAACATTTTATTAGAGCGTATCAAAACACGTATTGGTATGTCAGACTTAGCTTTGTCGTGGTTTAACTCTTATCTTACTGACAGGATGCAATGCGTCTCCCATAATAATGTGACCTCGGACTATGTTAAGGTAACGTGCGGAGTTCCTCAGGGTTCGGTTCTTGGCCCTGCACTCTTTAGTATGTACATGCTGCCGCTAGGCGACATCATACGCAAATACGGTGTTAGCTTTCATTGTTATGCTGATGACACCCAACTCTACATGCCCCTAAAGCTGACCAACACGCCGGATTGTCGTCAGCTGGAGGCGTGTCTTAATGAAATTAAACAATGGATGTCCGCTAACTTCTTGCAACTCAACGCCAAGAAAACGGAAATGCTGATTATCGGTCCTGCTAAACACCGACATTTATTTAATAATACCACCTTAACATTTGACAACCAAACAATTACACAAGGCGAATCAGTAAAGAATCTGGGTATTATCTTCCACCCAACTCTCTCCTTTGAGTCACACATTAAGAGTGTTACTAAAACGGCCTTCTTTCATCTCCGTAATATCGCTAAAATCCGTTCTATTTTATCCACTAGCGACGCTGAGATCATTATTCATGCGTTCGTTACGTCTCGTCTCGACTACTGTAACGTATTATTTTCGGGTCTCCCTATGTCTAGCATTAAAAGATTACAGTTGGTACAAAATGCGGCTGCTAGACTTTTGACAAGAACAAGAAAGTTTGATCATATTACGCCTATACTGGCTCACCTGCACTGGCTTCCTGTGCACTTAAGATGTGACTTTAAGGTTTTACTACTTACGTATAAAATACTACACGGTCTAGCTCCGTCCTATCTTGTCGATTGCATTGTACCATATGTCCCGGCAAGAAATCTGCGTTCAAAGAACTCCGGCTTATTAGTGATTCCCAGAGCCCAAAAAAAGTCTGCGGGCTATAGAGCGTTTTCTATTGGGGCTCCAGTACTATGGAATGCCCTCCCGGTAACAATTAGAGATGCTACCTCAGTAGAAGCATTTAAGTCCCATCTTAAAACTCATTTGTATACTCTAGCCTTTAAATAGCCCCCCTGTTAGACCAGTTGATCTGCCGTTTCTTTTCTTTTCTCCTCTGCTCCCCTTTTCCTTGAGGGGGGGGGGGCACAGGTCCGGTGGCCATGGATGAAGTGCTGGCTGTCCAGAGTCGGGACCCGGGGTGGACCGCTCGCCTGTGCATCGGCTGGGAACATCTCTGCGCTGCTGACCCGTCTCCGCTCGGGATGGTGTCCTGCTGGCCCCACTATGGACTGGACTCTTACTATTATGTTGGATCCACTATGGACTGGACTCTCACAATATTATGTCAGACCCACTCGACATCCATTGCTTTCGGTCTCCCCTAGAGGGGGGGGGTTACCCACATATGCGGTCCTCTCCAAGGTTTCTCATAGTCATTCACATCGACGTCCCACTGGGGTGAGTTTTTCCTTGCCCGTATGTGGGCTTTGTACCGAGGATGTCGTTGTGGCTTGTGCAGCCCTTTGAGACACTTGTGATTTAGGGCTATATAAATAAACATTGATTGATTGATCTTTCAGTTGCCAAAGCACCCTTTATCCGTCTGTTTGGCCGCCATGAATTATGGTGGCAGCGCTAAAGTCAGCTAACCATTAGCGGCGAGGCGATAACATGACGGACTTGTCCCTTAATGAAAGGGGAGTATCCCTTTAACACGGGAGGGTCGTTAAATTAAAAACATAACAGCGTTAGGCTTCAATGGAAAAGGACAATAGCGTGTGGAGCAAATGAAGCGGTACACACACACACACACACACACACACACACACACACACACACACACACACACACACACACACACACACACACACACACACACACACACACACACACGGCCTTCATTGGGGAATTGCTCAAGGTTGTTGTTGTTAGAAGATCTTTGACTAGTGTTTTTGCAGTAGATCAGGGCAGTTCTGTCATTTAGAGGATCTTTGATGTGCATTTTTGAAGTAGATCCTTAATAGATTGCTCTTGTCATCTTGAGGATCTTTGACGAGTGTGTGAAGTAAGAAATAGCTCTGAGCTGATCTGTGACAAGCATTATTGCAGTTAATACTTAAAATCAGTGCAGCGCTTGTGTCATATACAGGATCTTTGATATGTATTTTTTAAGAAATAATTTTAAAAAACAGTAGGGCGCTCCAGTCATATTTAGGATCTTTGATGTGCATTTTTGAAGTAGATCCTTGAGTGCTCCAGTTATTTGGAGGATATGTGATATGTATTTTTGCAGTAAATTCTTAAAAACCGTAGAGTGCTTCAGTCATATTTAGGATCTTTGATGTGCAGTTTTGAAGTAGATCCTTTTATAGCGTGCTCCTGTTATTTGGAGGATATTTGATATGCATTTTTAAAGTAGACCCTGAAAGTGCTCATGTCATATAGAGGATCTTTGATGTGCATTTTTGCAGTAGATCCTTAAAAACAGTAGAGCGCTCCTGTCTTATTGAGGATCTTTGAGATGCATTTTTGCAATAGACACTTTAAAAAACAGTAGGGCGCTCCAGTCATATTTAGGATCTTTGATGTGCATTTTTGAAGTAGATCATTAATAGATTGCTCTTGTCATATTGAGGATCTTTGACGAGTGTGTGAAGTAAGAAATAGCTCTGAGCTGATCTGTGACAAGCATTATTGCAGTTAATACTTAAAATCAGTGCAGCGCTTGTGTCATATACAGGATCTTTGATATGTATTTTGTAATACATAATTTAAAAAAAACAGTAGGGCGCTCCAGTCATATTTAGGATCTTTGATGTGCATTTTTGAAGTAGATCCTTGAGTGCTCCAGTTATTTGGAGGATATGTGATATGTATTTTTGCAGTAAATTCTTAAAAACCGTAGAGTGCTTCAGTCATATTTAGGATCTTTGATGTGCAGTTTTGAAGTAGATCCTTTTATAGCGTGCTCCTGTTATTTGGAGGATATTTGATATGCATTTTTAAAGTAGACCCTGAAAGTGCTCATGTCATATAGAGGATCTTTGATGTGCATTTTTGCAGTAGATCCTTAAAAACAGTAGAGCGCTCCTGTCTTATTGAGGATCTTTGAGATGCATTTTTGCAATAGACACTTAAAAAAACAGTAGGGCGCTCCAGTCATATTTAGGATCTTTGATGTGCATTTTTGAAGTAGATCATTAATAGATTGCTCTTGTCATATTGAGGATCTTTGACGAGTGTGTGAAGTAAGAAATAGCTCTGAGCTGATCTGTGACAAGCATTATTGCAGTTAATACTTAAAATCAGTGCAGCGCTTGTGTCATATACAGGATCTTTGATATGTATTTTTTAAGAAATAATTTTAAAAAACAGTAGGGCGCTCCAGTCATATTTAGGATCTTTGATGTGCATTTTTGAAGTAGATCCTTGAGTGCTCCAGTTATTTGGAGGATATGTGATATGTATTTTTGCAGTAAATTCTTAAAAACCGTAGAGTGCTTCAGTCATATTTAGGATCTTTGATGTGCAGTTTTGAAGTAGATCCTTTTATAGCGTGCTCATGTTATTTGGAGGATATTTGATATGCATTTTTAAAGTAGACCCTGAAAGTGCTCATGTCATATAGAGGATCTTTGATGTGCATTTTTGCAGTAGATCCTTAAAAACAGTAGAGCGCTCCTGTCTTATTGAGGATCTTTGAGATGCATTTTTGCAATAGACACTTTAAAAAACAGTAGGGCGCTCCAGTCATATTTAGGATCTTTGATGTGCATTTTTGAAGTAGATCATTAGTAGATTGCTCTTGTCATATTGAGGATCTTTGACGAGTGTGTGAAGTAAGAAATAGCTCTGAGCTGATCTGTGACAAGCATTATTGCAGTTAATACTTAAAATCAGTGCAGCGCTTGTGTCATATACAGGATCTTTGATATGTATTTTTTAAGAAATAATTTAAAAAAACAGTAGGGCGCTCCAGTCATATTTAGGATCTTTGATGTGCCTTTTTGCAGTAGATCCTTAAAAACAGTAGAGCGCCCCAGTCATATTTAGGATCTTTGATGTGCCTTTTTGACATGGATCCTTTATTAGAGTGCTCCTGTTATTTGGAGGATCTTTGATATGTATTTTTGCAGTAGATTCTTTAAAGCAGTGGTGTGCTATTTAGGATCTTTGATGTGCATTTTTGAAGTAGATCCTTTTATAGAGTGCCCCTGTTATTTGGAGGATCTTTGATATGCATTTTGATCCTTAAAAAGAGCACAGCGCTCCTGTCTTATTGAGGATCTTTGTTATGCATTTTTGAAGTAGGCCCTTGATAGGGTGCTACTGTCGTATAGATGATCTTTGACTAGTGTTTTGCAGTAGATCTTAAAAATAGCAGGACAGTTCGGTCATAAAGCGGATTTTTGATGTGCATTTTTGCAGTAGATCCTTAAAACAGTGGAAAGCTCCTGTTGTATTGAGGATCTTTGATATGCATTTTTGAAGTAGGTTGTTAATAGAGTACTCCTGTCATATAAAGGATCTTTGACTAATGTGTGCAGTAGGCCCTGAAAAAATAGCACCGAGCTGATCTGTGACAAGCATTTTCGCTGTTGATCCTTAAAAACAGCGCAGGGCTTCCGTCATTTGGAGGATCTTTGATGTGCATTGTTTCAAAAAGTAGATCCTTAATAGACTGTTTTTGTCTTATAGAGGATCATTTGATGTGCAATTTCTTTGCAGTAGATCCTTAAAAACAGAGAGCGCTGCTGTCATATTTAGGATCTCTGATATGCATTTTGGAAGCAGATCCTTAAAAGAGTGCTCCTGTTATTTTGAGGAACTTTGACTTGTGTTTTCACAGAAAATCTTTTAAAAATAGCAGGGCAGTTCTGTCTTTTTGAGGATCTTTGATGTGCATATTTGAAGTAGATCCTTAATAGGGTATTCCTGTCATATAAATGATCCTTGAATAGTGTGTGCAGTAGGCCCTGAAGAAATAGACCCGAGCTGATCTGTGACAAGCATTTTTGCCGTCGATCCTTAAAAACAGCGCAGCGCTTATATCAAATAGATGATCTTTGATATGCATTTTTGAAGTAGATCCTTAAAAGAGTGCTCCTGTTATTTAGTGGATCTTTGACTTGTGTTTTCACAGTAAATCTTTTAAAAAATCAGGGCAGTTCTGTCTTTTTGAGGATCTTTGATGTGCATATTTGAAGTTGATCCTTAATAGAGTACTCCTGTCATATAAAGGATCTTTGACTAGTGTGTGTGCAGTAGGCCCCGAAAAAATAGCACCGAGCTGATCTGTGACAAGCATGTTCGCCGTTGAGCCGTTGATGTGGAACTTTTCGCAGTAGATCCTTAAAAACAGTGAGCGCTCCTGTCAAATTGAGGATATCTGATATGCATTTTTTGAAGCAGATTATTTCGAGTACTCCTGTTATTTTGAGGATCTTTGACTCGTGTTTTCAGAGTAAATCTTTACAAATAGCAGGTCTATTCTGTCTTTTTGAGGATCTTTGATGTGCATATTTGATCTGTATATTTGAAGTAGATCCTTGATAGCGTATAAAGGATCTTTGACTAGTGTGTGCAGTAGGCCCCGAAGAAATGGCACCGAGCTGATCTGTGACGAGCATGTTCGCCGTCGATCCTTAAAAACAGCGCAGCCGCTTACATCAAATAGATGATCTTTGATATGCATTTTTGAAGTAGATCCTTAAAAGAGTGCTCCTGTTATTTAGTGGATCTTTGACTTGTGTTTTCACAGTAAATCTTTTAAAAAATCAGGGCAGTTCTGTCTTTTTGAGGATTTTTGATGTGCATATTTGAAGTTGATCCTTAACAGAGTACTCCTGTCATATAAAGGATCTTTGACTAGTGCGTGTGCAGTAGGTCCCGAAGAAATAGCCCCGAGCTGATCTGTGACAAGCATTTTTGCCGTCGATCCTTAAAAACAGCTTAGCGCTTATATCAAATAGATGATCTTTGATATGCATTTTTGAAGTAGATCCTTAAAAGAGTGCTCCTGTTATTTAGTGGATCTTTGACTTGTGTTTTCACAGTAAATCTTTTAAAAAAGCAGGGCAGTTCTGTCTTTTTGAGGATCTTTGATGTGCATATTTGAAGTTGATCCTTAATAGAGTACTCCTGTCATATAAAGGATCTTTGACTAGTGCGTGTGCAGTAGGCCCCGAAGAAATAGACCCGAGCTGATCTGTGACAAGCATGTTCGCCGTTGATGTGGAAGTTTTCGCAGTAGATCCTTAAAAACAGTGAGCGCTCCTGTCATATTGAGGATATCTGATATGCATTTTTTGAAGCAGATTATTTCGAGTACTCCTGTTATTTTGAGGATCTTTGACTCGTGTTTTCAGAGTAAATCTTTACAAATAGCAGGTCTATTCTGTCTTTTTGAGGATCTTTGATGTGCATATTTGATCTGTATATTTGAAGTAGATCCTTGATAGCGTATAAAGGATCTTTGACTAGTGTGTGCAGTAGGCCCTGAAGAAATGGCACCGAGCTGATCTGTGACAAGCAGATCAGCAAACAGCGCCGTGCTCCTGTCACACACGACAGTTTACTGCTTTCTTTGCGGCAGCACATTTGTAAAGTCCCAGCTTTGTACCTGGCTTGTATGTCAACGTGGGGAAGAATCTCCCCGTCACAGGTCCAGTGGCTGCAGGCACAGTCGTGGCAGTGGCACCTGGTGGCTTCGGAGCAAATGGGACTCGAGTCCGGTTTCATGTCCTCCAGTGACACCGTCTCCTGGTGGCTCGGCTGGAAGCGGAACTTGCGCACGCGGTGGACCTCCACGAAGGAGTGGTCAAACTGTGACAAGTTAGAAGTTTTTATGTTAAACAGCCATCCTGTTAGAAGCAAGTTTAGCAATTAGCACCTTCTCATTTTTGCGTTAAAAGCTTTTGAAGTTATTTCGACGCAGCAGATTGTTTTTAAAGGAAAGTCTTTGCATCTTTCTTCACAGTCACAAAAAAAAGCAGCATTGGAGTGGAGGTGCATTAAAGCAAATCAGCATCTGAGGAGTGAGGAGAAGGAAAAATAACACATTATTTTGTCAGACTCGCTTTTCATCTCCCTCCAAAGTGGCCAAAAGGTTCACTTGTGTCCCGCAAACAATTTTCTCCCACTTAACGGGGTGCCACTTCCTCTCTGTTCTTCTTTCCTGTTCCTGCCGCTCTCTGTCTCCAAAGAGAAAAAAAAAAGAAAAAGAAGAAGCAGAGTGACAGCCATTTATTTGAGCATCGGACTCAATTTATGACTGCGGCCCGCTTTGCATTCACGCTGGACCGTGCGCCTTAAAGGCTTTGTGACAAGGCCATGAATACGCTTAGTGGCTCCTCACTCCTTGTTTCTCTGCGCTTGGATGGACACTGATACTGATATTAAATGAATTCTGCAAAGTGTCACTCACCAGACTCATGCTGCGACACGAGATGCTTCAGCCTTCTGACATGTTAATGTGTGTGACCAAATTCTCACTGGGAGGGACTGATTTATTTGTCTGTTTATTGATGACTGGTTTTATCGTTTATAAAATATATAGCTGAATATAAAATAATTTATTTTAAAATGTATTTATAAGATACAGTTTAATATATTATAATTTATTTATAATTTATAAAATACGGTTTAATATAATATAATTTATTTATAATTTATATAATACAGTTTATTATAAATAGTATTTTTAATATATTAATCATTTATCAAATACATCCATCCATCCATCCATCCATCTTCTTCCGCTTATCCGAGGTCGGGTCGCGGGGGCAGCAGCCTAAGCAGGGAAGCCCAGACTTCCCTCTCCCCAGCCACTTCGTCCATCTCTTCCCGGGGGATCCCGAGGCATTCCCAGGCCAGCCGGGAGACATAGTCTTCCCAACGTGTCCTGGGTCTTCCTCGTGGCCTCCTACCGGTCGGACATGCCCTAAACACCTCCTTAGGGAGGCGCTCGGGTGGCATCCTGACCAGATGCCCGAACCACCTCATCTGGCTCCTCTCCATGTGGAGGAGCAGCGGCTTTACTTTGAGCTCCCCCCGGATGACAGAGCTTCTCACCCTATCTCTAAGGGAGAGCCCCGCCACCCGGCGGAGGAAACTCATTTCGGCCGCTTGTACCCGTGATCTTGTCCTTTCGGTCATAACCCAAAGCTCATGACCATAGGTGAGGATGGGAACGTAGATCGACCGGTAAATTGAGAGCTTTGCCTTCCGGCTCAGCTCCTTCTTCACCACAACGGATCGATACAGCGTCCGCATTACTGAAGACGCCGCACCGATCCGCCTGTCGATCTCACGATCCACTCTTCCCTCACTTGTGAACAAGACTCCGAGGTACTTGAACTCCTCCACTTGGGGCAAGATCTCCTCCCCAACCCGGAGATGGCACTCCACCCTTTTCCGGGCGAGAACCATGGACTCGGACTTGTGGACCGACACCAGCTGGACTGCTGCTGAGTGGTCCAAAGTCATGTTTTCTGACGAAAGCAAATTTTGCATTTCCTTTGGAAATCGAGGTCCCAGAGTCTGGAGGAAGACAGGAGAGGCACAGGATCCACGTTGCCTGAAGTCTAGTGTAAAGTTTCCACCATCAGTGATGGTTTGGGGTGCCATGTCATCTGCTGGTGTCGGTCCACTCTGTTTCCTGAGATCCAGGGTCAACGCAGCCGTCTACCAGCAAGTTTTAGAGCACTTCATGCTTCCTGCTGCTGACCAGCTCTATGGAGATGGAGATTTCAAGTTCCAACAGGACTTGGCGCCTGCACACAGCGCAAAATCTACCCGTGCCTGGTTTACGGACCATGGTATTTCTGTTCTAAATTGGCCCGCCAACTCCCCTGACCTTAGCCCCATAGAAAATCTGTGGGGTATTGTGAAAAGGAAGATGCAGAATGCCAGACCCAAAAACGCAGAAGAGTTGAAGGCCACTATCAGAGCAACCTGGGCTCTCATAACACCTGAGCAGTGCCAGAAACTCATCGAGTCCATGCCACGCCGCATTAACGCAGTAATTGAGGCAAAAGGAGCTCCAACCAAGTATTGAGTATTGTACATGCTCATATTTTTCATTTTCATACTTTTCAGTTGGCCAACATTTCTAAAAATCCCTTTTTTGTATTAGCCTTAAGTAATATTCTAATTTTGTGACACACGGAATTTTGGATTTTCATTTGTTGCCACTTCAAATCATCAAAATTAAATGAAATAAACATTTGAATGCATCAGTCTGTGTGCAATGAATAAATATAATGTACAAGTTACACCTTTTGAATGCAATTACTGAAATAAATCACGTTTTTCAAAATATTCTAATTTACTGGCTTTTACCTGTACTTTTAGGATAAGATGACAGGATATTTTCTACTTATTTGGAGGGTATTGATGACAGAGTATTTGTATTCTGAAAGGAATGAATAAGAAAAGGGGCTCCTGCAGAAATTGAAAGTTGAAAGCACGTTTGACCCAAGCTGCACTTCCTGAAGTAATAACGCATTAGCAGTGTTCCGAAGCTGATAGTTCCTGAGAGGGCTTTAGTCTGTGTCTTATGTTCAGCATATCACTGATGCAGCGATTAGCGCCGCCTCCACGGGCCGGGCTGAAGGTTATTTACCATACGAAGGGTGGAGGCATTCCAAACGTAAGTGAACCGTTGTTGTGGAATTGAGGCGAGTCAGCAAAACCAGGCGCCAGCAAAGCGAGTGGGCGAGTCCGTCGTCGGAATTGAACTGTGCGGCGAAGTGATTGGCGGGGGGAGGGGGGGGGGGGGGGGCAACCCACCTGGTCTTCCTTGTTGGTGTGTCGGAGGAGGTGTTTGAAGAAGTCCAAACGGGAGCACTCCCGCACCAGGATGAGGTCGGCTGTGCCGTCTGCCAGGTGGGCGGAGGGCGAAAGGCCCTTCCAACTCTGTGGGGACGCGCAGCTCATAGTGGCCACGTTGATGGCGATGAACTTCCCGCAGATTTCAGTCCAGTTGTCTGTGGGGGGGGAAAAAATGCAGTTTTGGTATTGTGATACTACACGCAGGGCCGGCCCGTGGCATAGGCCGTATAGGCAAATGCTAAGGGCGCCGTCCATCAGGGGGCGCCACGCCAGTGCCACAAATGTTGGAGAAAAAAAAAAAAAAAAAAAAAAAAAAGTTGGTACTATGATTTCTAAATACAAAAAAATAATCCCACGTTAATTAAAATGCAAAGTAAAGCCTATTTATTAGAAATATTATTTGTTACAACATTACGCCCCCCCCCCCTCCCCCCGCACGGTGCGCCCCCTCCCTTCCGGTATCATGACTCTTTTTGGACGTCACCACATCAAAAAATCAACACAAGATGTCAAAACGGCCAAAACTGTCAGGTGCCCAGGGAAGAAAAAAGAGAAAAGAAGAGGAGGAGAATCGAGAAAAGACAGAGGTAGCAGGTAGGTAACGTTAGCCTACATGAAATTATTTGTCTGTTACAGAATGTGATAGTAGCTGGCTTTTTAGCATTAAGCTAATGTTACATGATTCGGCAATTGCTAATCAATAAATAGCTAGTTCTGTTTTAACGTCGGGTTAATATTGTGGAGGGGGCTAAATTGTTATGGAAAATAATAATGTAACGTTAGGTAATTACAGTACTCCCACCTACATTCATCTGGGACATTTGTATTAGATATTTTAAGCCGGTGTTTTTTGTTTACATTGTTATTGCCTTCTGGTTAGCTAATGTTTGCCCTGCAGGTAATAGTCACTTTTCCACCCCTTTATATATTAGGTATAGTTGTATGTAAAAAAAAAAAGGTCAAAGACAAAGCTTTTCAGTTTCTTGTGAGTATATACACTTCACTGCCGATGTGGGGGGGCGCCACCTAAAATCTTGCCTAGGACGCCAGATTGGCTACACGCATCCAGTTGGGGTCACATTACATGGTATACGGCAGGGGTCGGCAACCCGCGGCTCTAGAGCTGCATGCGGCTCTTTAGCGACGCCCTAGTGGCTCTCTGAAGCTTTTTCAAAAATGTATGAAAAATGGAAAAAGATGAGGGGAAAAAAATTAATTTTGTTTTAATATGGTTTCTGTAGGAGGACAGACATGACACAAACCTCCCAAATTGTTATAAAGCACACTGTTTATATTAAACATGCTTCACTGATTCGAGTGTTTGGCGAGCGCCGTTTTGTCCTACTAATTTTGGCAGTCCTTGAACTCACCGTACTTTGTTTACATGTATAACTTTCTCCGACGTGTTTTATGCCACTTCTTTTTCTGTCTCATTTTGTCCACCAAACTTTTAACGTTGTGTATGAATGCACAAAGGTGAGTTTTGCTGATGTTATTGACTTGTGTGGAGTGCTAATCAGACATATTTGATCACTGCATGACTGCGAGCTAATCGATGCTAACATGCTATTTAGGCTAGCTATATGTACATATTGCATCATTATGCCTCATTAGTAGGTATGTTTGAGGTCATTTAGTTTCCTTTAAGTCATCTTAATTCAATTTATATCTCATGACACACTATCTGTATGTAATATGGCTTTTAGTTTTTTGCGGCTCCAGACAGATTTGTTTTTGTATTTTTGGTCCAATATGGCTCTTTCAACATTTTGGGTTGCCGACCCCTGGAATATGGGTATTTGAACAATACTGTTTCATAGGGTGGCACAAAAAATGGATTCACATCCGAATTGCGATTTTTGTTCATAAATTCATAATTTTCAAAACATTCTAAAGAAAAAAAAAAAAAAGTGTGTGTGTGTGTATATATATTTACATATGTATACATATATATCTGTGTGTGTGTATACATATATATGTATTAGAGATGTCCGATAATATCGGCCTGCGTTAAATGCTTTAAAATGTAATATCGGACATTATCGGTATCGTTTTTTTTCATTATCGGTATGTTTTAAAAAAAAATTATTAAATCAACATAAAAAACACAAGATACTCTTACAATTAGTGCACCAACCCAAAAAACCTCCCTCCCCCATTTACACTCATTCACACAAAAGGGTTGTTTCTTTCTGTTATTAATATTCTGGTTCCTACATTATATATCAATATATATCAATACAGTCTGCAAGGGATACAGTCCGTAAGCACACATGATTGGTCCACCAATAGTACTAAACTTTAACAGTTAATTTTACTAATTGTCATTAATTACTAGTTTCTATGTAACTGTTTTTATATTGTTTTACTTTCTTTTTTATTCAAGAAAATGTTTTTAATTTATTTATCTTATTTTATTTTATGATTATTTTTTTTTAGAGTACCTTATCTTCACCATACCTGGTTGTCCAAATTAGGCATAATAATGTGTTAATTCCACGACTGTATATATCGGTTGATTTCGGTATCGGTAATTAAAGAGTTGGACAATATCGGAATATCGGATATCGGCAAAAAGCCATTATCGGACATCCCTAATATACATATATACAGGTAAAAGCCAGTAAATTAGAATATTTTGAAAAACTTGATTTATTTCAGTAATTGCATTCAAAAGGTGTAACTTGTACATTATATTTATTCATTGCACACAGACTGATGCATTCAAATGTTTATTTCATTTAATTTTGATGATTTGAAGTGGCAACAAATGAAAATCCAAAATTCCGTGTGTCACAAAATTAGAATATTACTTAAGGCTAATACAAAAAAGGGATTTTTAAAAATGTTGGCCAACTGAAAAGTATGAAAATGAAAAATATGAGCATGTACAATACTCAATACTTGGTTGGAGCTCCTTTTGCCTCAATTACTGCGTTAATGCGGCGTGGCATGGAGTCGATGAGTTTCTGGCACTGCTCAGGTGTTATGAGAGCCCAGGTTGCTCTGATAGTGGCCTTCAACTCTTCTGCGTTTTTGGGTCTGGCATTCTGCATCTTCCTTTTCACAATACCCCACAGATTTTCTATGGGGCTAAGGTCAAGGGAGTTGGCGGGCCAATTTAGAACAGAAATACCATGGTCCGTAAACCAGGCACGGGTAGATTTTGCGCTGTGTGCAGGCGCCAAGTCCTGTTGGAACTTGAAATCTCCATCTCCATAGAGCAGGTCAGCAGCAGGAAGCATGAAGTGCTCTAAAACTTGCTGGTAGACGGCTGCGTTGACCCTGGATCTCAGGAAACAGAGTGGACCGACACCAGCAGATGACATGGCACCCCAAACCATCACTGATGGTGGAAACTTTACACTAGACTTCAGGCAACGTGGATCCTGTGCCTCTCCTGTCTTCCTCCAGACTCTGGGACCTCGATTTCCAAAGGAAATGCAAAATTTGCATGGTTGGGTGATGGTTTGGGGTGCCATGTCATCTGCTGGTGTCGGTCCACTCTGTTTCCTGAGATCCAGGGTCAACGCAGCCGTCTACCAGCAAGTTTTAGAGCACTTCATGCTTCCTGCTGCTGACCTGCTCTATGGAGATGGAGATTTCAAGTTCCAACAGGACTTGGCGCCTGCACACAGCGCAAAATCTACCCGTGCCTGGTTTACGGACCATGGTATTTCTGTTCTAAATTGGCCCGCCAACTCCCCTGACCTTAGCCCCATAGAAAATCTGTGGGGTATTGTGAAAAGGAAGATGCAGAATGCCAGACCCAAAAACGCAGAAGAGTTGAAGGCCACTATCAGAGCAACCTGGGCTCTCATAACACCTGAGCAGTGCCAGAAACTCATCGACTCCATGCCACGCCGCATTAACGCAGTAATTGAGGCAAAAGGAGCTCCAACCAAGTATTGAGTATTGTACATGCTCATATTTTTCATTTTCATACTTTTCAGTTGGCCAACATTTCTAAAAATCCCTTTTTTGTATTAGCCTTAAGTAATATTCTAATTTTGTGACACACGGAATTTTGGATTTTCATTTGTTGCCACTTCAAATCATCAAAATTAAATGAAATAAACATTTGAATGCATCAGTCTGTGTGCAATGAATAAATATAATGTACAAGTTACACCTTTTGAATGCAATTACTGAAATAAATCAAGTTTTTCAAAATATTCTAATTTACTGGCTTTTACCTGTGTATATATATATATATTGTAATAGAATGCACACACATAGTGTGTGGTTCCATTGTACATCATCATGTCCGAAAAGGAGTAGGAAGAAGCAGAGCAGATTGGTTGCGTTACAAATCCAGCTTGTACTGGCAAGACTAGGAACACATTTGCATATTGACAGCAAGTGTTTATTCCCAGGCGGTTGTCAAAGGTCCACAAAAGACAAACGTCCGCCAGATGGAAGAGCGATTAGCTAAACCTTACGTGCTAAAACACACACGAGCCCGCCAGGTCTCCGATGACTTGGCGTTCTACTTCACAAACCCCCTCTCGGCTCCTCTGAGATTCCTCGTTATTATTTCCTTGTCAGCGGCAAAAAAACAGCGATCGCGAACGAGCGCCTCGCGGCTTTACGAGCCCCGCGGAGGGAGCCCCGTGCGCCTCGTCATTGGGCGAGGTGATAACGCAGACCGACGACAGCCGGCCCACCATCCCGACGCTTCTCATTAAAGCCTAAAAAGAGACATGAGGTGAATCATTTTGGAGAGGAGGCTGTGCAAACGACTATTTGCTTCGTGTTGTTGTGCCTCGACGATTTACTCGTCGACACAAAGCAAAGCGGCGTGCTGCAAAACCTCCTGCGTACAAAGCAACATCTCCGACAATCCAGATGTGCACATGCACTACTGTACTGTAGCGCCTCGTGAATTTAGCATCGGCACTAATTGGGAGGAAAGTGAACGCACACGTGCACAAACATGAGTCGCTCTTTCACCCGCCTCCAGAGTTTTATGCCGCTTGAAGATAGCGAATAACGTTTGTTTGCGCCGTCTGGTCGCGGGAACCCAGTCAGGCTCATCTAAAATGTTTTTGGGCTGCTGGAAATGTACCAAACAACCAATCAAGGGAGCTGCAGTACAGCGGGCCTCCGTTTTTATTCCAAAATTCAATTTTTTTTTACATGCAGAGGTACTTGTTTGTTTCTCACCTTCTTTATGTGTCTTAATGACATTAAACAATGGATGTCCGCTAACTTCTTGCAACTCAACGCCAAGAAAACGGAAATGCTGATTATCGGTCCTGCTAAACACCGACATTTATTTAATAATACCACCTTAACATTTGACAACCAAACAATTACACAAGGCGAATCAGTAAAGAATCTGGGTATTATCTTCCACCCAACTCTCTCCTTTGAATCACACATTAAGAGTGTTACTAAAACGGCCTTCTTTCATCTCCGTAATATCGCTAAAATTCGTTCTATTTTATCCACTAGCGACGCTGAGATCATTATTCATGCGTTCGTTACGTCTCGTCTCGACTACTGTAACGTATTATTTTCGGGTCTCCCTATGTCTAGCATTAAAAAATTACAGTTGGTACAAAATGCGGCTGCTAGACTTTTGACAAGAACAAGAAAGTTTGATCATATTACGCCTATACTGGCTCACCTGCACTGGCTTCCTGTGCACTTAAGATGTGACTTTAAGGTTTTACTACTTACGTATAAAATACTACACGGTCTAGCTCCGTCCTATCTTGTCGATTGCATTGTACCATATGTCCCGGCAAGAAATCTGCGTTCAAAGAACTCCGGCTTATTAATGATTCCCAGAGCCCAAAAAAAGTCTGCGGGCTATAGAGCGTTTTCTATTGGGGCTCCAGTACTATGGAATGCCCTCCCGGTAACAATTAGAGATGCTACCTCAGTAGAAACTTTTAAGTCCCATCTTAAAACTCATTTGTATACTCTAGCCTTTAAATAGCCCCCCTGTTAGACCAGTTGATCTGCCGTTTCTTTTCTTTTCTCCTCTGCTCCCCTTTTCCTTGAGGGGGTGGGGCACAGGTCCGGTGGCCATGGATGAAGTGCTGGCTGTCCAGAGTCGGGACCCGGGGTGGACCGCTCGCCTGTGCATCGGCTGGGAACATCTCTGCGCTGCTGACCCGTCTCCGCTCGGGATGGTGTCCTGCTGGCCCCACTATGGACTGGACTCTTACTATTATGTTGGATCCACTATGGACTGGACTCTCACAATATTATGTCAGACCCACTCGACATCCATTGCTTTCGGTCTCCCCTAGAGGGGGGGGGGGTTACCCACATATGCGGTCCTCTCCAAGGTTTCTCATAGTCATTCACATCGACGTCCCACTGGGGTGAGTTTTTCCTTGCCCGTATGTGGGCTTTGTACCGAGGATGTCGTTGTGGCTTGTGCAGCCCTTTGAGACACTTGTGATTTAGGGCTATATAAATAAACATTGATTGATTGATTGATTTATCAAAGTGTAAGCACTCTTGTTATGGCCAAGAACAGCTGTGTTCTCACACTACTTTGTTTCTTTACATCTACCTTTTGACATTTGGAACGATAACATACCAGTTCTAAATAAAACAAATCTTGATTTGTTTTATAATTATAAAAAATACATATATTTAAATTTAAACAATTACAGATTATAATAACTGTGCTGTCCAGTTGTTAGGTATTGTTTTCTTACACTTCTGAGTATCATTTGCAAGTATTATATCGTAGACTTGCAATTCCAAGAAGTTAGTGTACAGTAGAAATAGTGTGTCGCCTCGTCAGGGAGTAGCCTTTGCCATTAAGCTGAATATACTCTTTTGTTTGTAATTATTGACATCATCACTCACCAGCTGTTTGATACGTGCATCTCAGTTGTAGTTGTCATTCAATTTAGAGGTGTTGAAATCGCCATGTAAAATCGCTAATGCTAATCAGTAGCATGTCAATAGCAAATCCAATGTACCGGTACTGTATTTTCCGGACAACAAGACGCACTTAAAATCCTTTTTTCCCCCTCAAAACTCAACAGTGCGCCTTATAACCCGGTGAGCCTAATCTACCGAATAATTCTGGTTTCGACCAAAGAACCACCATTACATGTTATATAGACCACAAGGAAGTGTTTTACATTTGGAAAAAAATAATAATAATATGACTCCTTTTAATACGCCTTATAATCTGGTGCACCCTTAGGTCCGGAAAATACGGAAAATTTGAAATCAAGCTCGCACATTTTGAAAAATAGAGCCTTACTGTTTTCTATCAAGCATACTTGATTTGTTGGCTTGTACAATTGTAACATTACCTCGAAGCATTCTGGCTGAGTTCGTTCAGAGTGCTGCTTGAGTGCTTGTTTGCCCGCCAAGTGTTTGAGCTGACCGAATACAGAACTTTTAAAGTTACAACTTCATTGAAAACTGTTTGAAAATGTCAAATATATATGATCAATGTGCTTCAACATCTTTTTGCACAGAATGTAAATATATTCATCAGCTGCCATCTATACAAGTTATATAACTTCCCGCTGCAAAAGATTCTGGGTATTTGTTCTGTTGTGTTCATGTTGTGTTACCGTGCGGATGTTCTCCCAAAATGTGTTTGTCATTCCTGTTTGGTGTGGATTCACAGTGTGGCGCATATTTCTAACAGTGTTAAAGTTGTTTATACGGCCACCCTCAGTGTAACCTGTATCGCTGTCGATCAAGTGTGTGCGTACAGACGCCGCACATATCTTGTGACTGGGCCGGCACGTTGTTAGAATGGATAAAAAGCGGACGTGACGACAGCTCATAGAGGACGTTAAAGGCAGTGCCTTTAAGGCACTCCCCCAAGGCTGTGGTCCGGGAGGACTACGAGATATAATGACTAATGAACACCTTCGTTCGATAATGAAAGGTTGCCTCAGCTCAAAGCCTGAGCCCCGACATTAATGAACGAGCATCCAAGAAAAGATGGCAGGTATCTGGCTTGGGCACATCAGATTAGATCAGTGTGTTGCAAACTGAGCAGTTTAAAGTCCTGAATGCTTGTTTTATTCATTGTTACCGTATTCTATTTTCAAATTTATTAGCCTGTGGAAAAAGTTAATGTTCCATCTCAGAAGGCTGCAAATAGAAAAGAGGCATTACATTTTTATTTTAATTGTATTTGATATGCCATTGATATTTTTTAATTATTATTATTATTATTTGAAACTCGATTTTGCATGTCACTATAAAGTTATATAAGCCTTGCTTGTTCAATATTCAATGCAAAACTTGTTTGGGTCCCTATTAAAAGGTTAATTTGTTCAACCTTGGCCCGCGGCTTTGTTCAGTTTCAAATTTTGGCCCACTCTGTATTTGAGATTGACACCCCTGATCTACATAAAACAAACTATTTCTATGAATAATCTTTCAATATGGTGGTAGCGTCAGATTATCATGTATAGACAAATGTTTGTGTTTCTATTTATTAGTATCAACTTATCAGCCTTTTCTCGTTACGTTAAGCCTTTTTGCTCCGTTTTCCCATTTTGTTTGATTTAATTTCTACATTACTTCTTTCACTTCCTGGTGAAAGGAGTAAAGCAGTGGTGTTCAAAGTCTTGCAAAATATAGAAGCGAGGAAGGTGAGGTTGCACACTTCTGAAGGTTTTTTTGCACACTCTCTGGGCTTGTGGTGGCGGATCTCTGCTCTCATCCGCGCGCCTGTTTGATGACCGAATAAATGCATGACCCAAGATGCACCTCTCTGTCACTGTTATGTACCTCTACTCGCTAAATATAGTGACAAAATTGCACAAATGCATCACAGATCATTCCTGCTACCTCTTATTCTCTGGCCAAGCAGGCTCGCTGCATAATGCATTTTTTTTGTTTTATGAACGGGAAATACTGGCTAAGTATTTTAAGAGGCAAGTCGTTCTTCTTCGGCACTGACTCTGTGCTCACTAAAAAAGAATTGTGCAGTATTGTGTACTGACAATACTGGGGGAAAAAAAGCAAGTATTGATGTTTTGCATGTTCAACTTGGTATTGAATATCAACACTGTTGGAAATTTACATTCAAAAGTAATTTTATTATACTATCTAAAACAGGTAAAAGCCAGTAAATTAGAATATTTTGAAAAACTTGATTTATTTCAGTAATTGCATTCAAAAGGTGTAACTTGTACATTATATTTATTCATTGCACACAGACTGATGCATTCAAATGTTTATTTCATTTAATTTTGATGATTTGAAGTGGCAACAAATGAAAATCCAAAATTCCGTGTGTCACAAAATTAGAATATTACTTAAGGCTAATACAAAAAAGGGATTTTTACAAATGTTGGCCAACTGAAAAGTATGAAAATGAAAAATATGAGCATGTACAATACTCAATACTTGGTTGGAGCTCCTTTTGCCTCAATTACTGCGTTAATGCGGCGTGGCATGGAGTCGATGAGTTTCTGGCACTGCTCAGGTGTTATGAGAGCCCAGGTTGCTCTGATAGTGGCCTTCAACTCTTCTGCGTTTTTGGGTCTGGCATTCTACATCTTCCTTTTCACAATACCCCACAGATTTTCTATGGGGCTAAGGTCAGGGGAGTTGGCGGGCCAATTTAGAACAGAAATACCATGGTCCGTAAACCAGGCACGGGTAGATTTTGCGCTGTGTGCAGGCGCCAAGTCCTGTTGGAACTTGAAATCTCCATCTCCATAGAGCAGGTCAGCAGCAGGAAGCATGAAGTGCTCTAAAACTTGCTGGTTGACGGCTGCGTTGACCCTGGATCTCAGGAAACAGAGTGGACCGACACCAGCAGATGACATGGCACCCCAAACCATCACCCAACCATGCAAATTTTGCATTTCCTTTGGAAATCGAGGTCCCAGAGTCTGGAGGAAGACAGGAGAGGCACAGGATCCACGTTGCCTGAAGTCTAGTGTAAAGTTTCCACCATCAGTGATGGTTTGGGGTGCCATGTCATCTGCTGGTGTCGGTCCACTCTGTTTCCTGAGATCCAGGGTCAACGCAGCCGTCTACCAGCAAGTTTTAGAGCACTTCATGCTTCCTGCTGCTGACCTGCTCTATGGAGATGGAGATTTCAAGTTCCAACAGGACTTGGCGCCTGCACACAGCGCAAAATCTACCCGTGCCTGGTTTACGGACCATGGTATTTCTGTTCTAAATTGGCCCGCCAACTCCCCTGACCTTAGCCCCATAGAAAATCTGTGGGGTATTGTGAAAAGGAAGATGCAGAATGCCAGACCCAAAAACGCAGAAGAGTTGAAGGCCACTATCAGAGCAACCTGGGCTCTCATAACACCTGAGCAGTGCCAGAAACTCATCGACTCCATGCCACGCCGCATTAACGCAGTAATTGAGGCAAAAGGAGCTCCAACCAAGTATTGAGTATTGTACATGCTCATATTTTTCATTTTCATACTTTTCAGTTGAC
>NC_084552.2:56610332-56677832 GCF_033978685.3 Nerophis lumbriciformis
ACCCAATCATGGCACCCACCTGTTCCCAATTTGCCTGTTCACCTGTGGGATGTTCCAAATAAGTGTTTGATGAGCATTCCTCAACTTTATCAGTATTTATTGCCACCTTTCCCAACTTCTGTGTCACGTGTTGCTGGCATCAAATTCTAAAGTTAATGATTATTTGCAAAAAAAAAAAAAGTTTATGAGTTTGAACATCAAATATGTTGTCTTTGTAGCATATTCAACTGAATATGGGTTGAAAATGATTTGCAAATCATTGTATTCCATTTATGTTTACATCTAACACAATTTCCCAACTCATATGGAAACGGGATTTGTAAAAAGTAAAAAAAAAAAAAGGTGTGGTGAAATTAACCTCTGCCTTTGACCCATCCCCTTTGTTCACCCCCTGGGAAAAGGGGAGCAGTGAGCAGCAGCGGTGGCCACGCTCGGGAATTATTTTGGTGATTTAACCCCCAATTCCAACCCTTGATGCTGAGCGCCAAGCAGGGAGGTAATGGGTCCCATTTTTATAGTCCTTGGTGTGACTCGGCCGGGGTTTGAATTCACGACCTACCGATCTCAGGGCGGACCCTCTAACAGTCAGTCAAAGGAAACAAAGCTGGACTTGGATGTACTTTTCTGGTTCATTGATCAGATATGTAAAGTCGTTCAAGCGTGAACACAACAGGTGCACAAAAAAATGTAGTCAAATCCGAACTGTGATTCTTATTCATCCCAATTCTAAATCCATTTGTACATTTCAAAAAATCGATTTAAGTTTGTATTATTACGATTTTTTTATGAGAATCAATTTTTTTTAAAGTTGCTTTTAGCCCAGGGATGTCAAACGCACGGCCCGCAAACAGGTTAAATCCGGCCCGCGAGATGAGTTTGCTAAGCTGGATTTTTAAATTAAAGAAACTGCTGTTCTAAATGTGTCCACTGGATGTCGCAATAGTAATTCTGTGAGGCAAGCAAATGGTTTATACCAAGCAAGAGGTTCACGGTAAAGCGGGGCTGCGACTCCTCCCCCATCGACCCAATGCAAAAGAATCAGGTGTAAAATAAACAATTGGTAAAAATGCTGCATGAGACACTGCACCTTGATATAGTTCTGTGAAAATGATTGTCTTCTATGCAAATGTGAAGAAAGTGAACAGTGGAAATGACATATGAGGTACTTGACACATTGAAGCGTTTTTATTTATGCATTATGATGTTTCTTGTTCAAGCATAGAAGAGCTGTGACTTAAAGTATAACTGCTTTGTAAATACACCGAGATTAAGTCTAAGTTCATTGTGTTCTTCATGCTGTTTTTTGCAGCTGTACCATTTTTTTCTCTCAAAATGTTCAACTAACTTGAAGTGTTTTGTCAAGAGGATTATTTGGGATATGTACATTTTCATAATGTGCTTGTTCTATTTTGGGTCGAAGTAAAAACAGAAAAAAATCTAAAGTTATCGTCGTTGTATTTTTGAATTTTTATGCCGTGATTTTACCCGTCTGGCCCACGTGGGAATACATTTTCTTCCATGCGGCCCCTGATCTAAAATGAGTTTGACACCCCTGTTTTAGACCATCTCCATGCAAGCAGAAGGAGCTATTCTAATTTATAACCCGATTTGAAAAAGTTTCAATATAAATATTATATCAAATAATACATTGCGAGAATCGATTAGAATCAAAAATCAAGAATCGTGTTGAATCAATTATGGATAGGATGGAATCGTTAGGTGGCCCAAAAATTCACACCCCGAGTAAACACACACCAGGTAGGTTCCGTACATTTTTGTACTCACAATTTTTAAAGGGGAACATTATCACCAGACCTATGTAAGCGTCAATATATACCTTGATGTTGTAGAAAAAAGACCATATATTTTTTTTACCGATTTCCGAACTCTAAATGGGTGAATTTTGGCGAATTAAACGCCTTTCTAATATTCGCTCTCGGAGCTTGTGACCAGAGGTGGGTAGAGTAGCCAGAAATTGTACTCAAGTAAGAGTACTGTTACTTTAGAGATTTATTACACAAGTTAAAGTAATGAGTAGTCACCCAAATATTTACTTGAGTAAAAGTAAAAAGTATGTTGTGAAAAAACTACTCAAGTACTGAGTAACTGATGAGTAACATACACACACATATCATATATATATATATATATATATATATATATATATATATATATATATATATATATATATATATACATATATATACACATACATTGATATATACAGTATATCATTTATATTTATTTATTTTGCCGTTTTTGTTTACATGTTAATAGTGTTTTAATGAATATACATGCATGTTTAACACATATAGATTCCTTTCTTTCATGAAGGCAAGAATATAAGTTGGTGTATTACCTGATTCTGATGACTTGCATTGATTGGAATCAGACAGCAGTGCTTACCGTCCACGTTTTCAAATGCAGGAGAAAAAAAGTTCCTCCTTTCTGTCTAGTACCACATGAAAGTGTTTGGTTTTTGGTATCTTATTTGTCCAGCTTCCATATTCGTTTTCACACACTTTACAAGAAATACATTGGCGGCAAATTCCGTAGCTTGCTAGCTTGTTTGCGCTGGCTTTCGGAGACTCTTATTTTGAAAGGGCAGGCGCGATGGAGCAGCACTTTTATTGTGAAGACAGGAACTGTGCAGTCAGTCTTTAGGCTTGTGACGGGATGTACGTTTGAAATAAAAAAAGTGTCTTTTTTCCTTCACACTTTTGATTGATTGATTGAAACTTGTATTAGTAGATTGCACAGTACAGTACATATTCCGTACAATTGACCACTAAATGGTAACACCCCAATAAGTTTTTCAACTTGTTTAAGTCAGGTCATGTGACCGCCTGGCTCTGTTTGATTGGTCCAAAGTCACCAGTAACTGCATCTGATTGGTGGAACGGAGTCAAATGTCACTAGTGACTGCATTTTATTGGTGGAACGGAGTGAAACGTCACCAGTAAGGCAGGCACTTTGAAGGTCTGTCTGACAGACCAAAACAAACAAAGCGTGCATTAAAAGATCGATAAAAATTAGTAGCGAGTAGCGAGCTGAATGTAGATAAAAGTAGCGGAGTAAAAGTAGCGTTTCTTCTCTATAAATATACTCAAGTAAAAGTAAAAGTAAGTTGCATTAAAACTACTCTTAGAAGTACAATTTATCCCAAAAGTTACTCAAGTAGATGTAACGGAGTAAATGTAGCGCGTTACTACCCACCTCTGCTTGTGACGTCACATCGGGAAGCAATCCGCCATTTTCTCAAACACATTACAAACACCGAGTCAAATCAGCTCTGTTATTTTCCGTTTTTTCGACTGTTTTCCGTACCTTGGAAACATCATGCCTCGTCGGTGTGTTGTCGGAGGGTGTAACAACACGAACAGGGACGGATTCAAGTTGCACCAGTGGCCCAAAGATGCGAAAGTGGCAAGAAATTGGACGTTTGTTCCGCACACTGTACCGACGAAAGCTATGCTACGACAGAGATGGCAAGAATGTGTGGATATCCTGCGACACTCAAAGCAGATGCATTTCCAACGATAAAGTCAAAGAAATCTGCCGCCAGACCCCCAGGAAAAGAGAGCGGATGAGGGTATGTCTACAGAATATATTAATTGATGAAAACTGGGCTGTCTGCACTCTCAAAGTGCATGTTGTTGCCAACTGTATTTCATATGCTGTAAACCTAGTTCATAGTTGTTAGTTTCCTTTAATGCCAAACAAACACATACCAATCGTTGGTTAGAAGGCGATCGCCGAATTCGTCCTCGCTTTCTCCCGTGTCGCTGGCTGTCGTGTCGTTTTCGTCGGTTTCGCTTGCATACGGTTCAAACCGATATGGCTCAATAGCTTCAGTTTCTTCTTCAATTTCGTTTTCGCTACCTGCCTCCACACTACAACCGTCCGTTTCAATACATGCGTAATCTGTTAAGCCACTGAAATCCGAGTCTGAATCCGAGCTAATGTCGCTATACCTTGCTGTTCTTTCCGCCATGTTTGTTTGTGTTGGCTTCACTATGTGACGTCACAGGAAAATGGACGGGTGTATATAATGATGGTTAAAATCAGGCACTTTGAAGCTTTTTTTAGGGATATTGCGTGATGGGTAAAATTTTGAAAAAACTTTGAAAAATAAAATACGCCACTGGGAACTGATTTTTAATGGTTTTAACCCTTCTGAAATTGTGATAATGTTCCCCTTTAACATTACCTAATTTTTATTCTAGTTTTATTGATACTTTTTATGTACATTTTATTCTTACTTATTGTTTGCAGGGATGTTCCCGTCAAGGATTATGGTCAATAACAGAATAACTCCCACAAATGGGGCTCAAAAGGGCACGTGAAGTGAAGTGAATTATATTTATATAGTGCTTTTCTCTAGTGACTCAAAGCGCTTTACATAGTGAACCCCAATATCTAAGTTACATTTAAACCAGTGTGGGTGGCACTGGGAGAAGGTGGGTAAAGTGTCTTGCCCAAGGACACAACAGCAGTGACTAGGGTGGCGGAAGCAGGGATCGAACCTGCAGCCCTCAAGTTGCTGGCACGGCCACTCTACCAACCGAGTTATACCGCCCCACGTCATGTTGCAATACGTTTTGGGGGCCGGGTAGCTATTGTTGCCGGACATAGTTTTTTGTTTACATTGCTGTATTGTGAGAGAGAGCACGTTGGATTAAAAAATGGATCGCACGAAAGAAAAAAATGCTAGGGACTGTCCCGAAACAAACTGGACCTTGCTCTAAAGGCTCGCTACCTCGAAAAATAAGTAAAATTGGTGTCCTTTCGAGCACGCCCAATAGACGGGATTACAGCAAGCTGCCGAACGTGTCCTGTATCTCGGTCGTCAACCGAGTTTAGTTTTTACTAGAGATGTCCGATAATGGCTTTTCTGCCGATATCCGATATTCCGATATTGTCCAACTCTTAATTACCGATTATAATTACTCCATTATTTTTTTATTTGTTCACTGTTCTGTTGCAGAGAACAAGGAAATGGGATAAAATTGCTATGGTATGAAAAGAGGTAAGATTAAATAAGCTCTGCTTCTTCCTACTCCTTTTCGGACGTGCTGTAATGAAACAACTGGAATTGTGTGATACATTACATTGTATCGTATGCATGTTCCAAATGAACTGAAACTGAACTGAACTGAACAACACAAATACAACATTGAAACAACATGCGTTTTGCCGACATTTATTCAATGTCAGGTTGTGACGTTGATTTGACCATTGGAATTTGGGCATTTCCCAATGTTGGACAACAACAAATACAACTATTTTGCGATGTTGTTTCAAAGTCAGTTTCATAGGACATGTACGTATAATCAGAGCCGGCCCAAGGCATAAGCGTACTAAGCGCTTGCTTAGGGCCCCGCGGCCACCAGGGGGCCCCCAAAAGCAATTAACAAAAAAATCTTATTTTTAATTTTTTGCATGTACGAGTCTGACTGATGATTTCTAAATGATCAAAGATATATTATTGTACAAAAACACAATTTTAGGTCAACAGAGTGCTGCTGCTGATCTAGGCTTAGTGATTCTTCCTGCCTCTCTTTAAATGTAAAGCTGCCTCTGCTGCACCTGTGACGTTTGCCGCCTGCTATGGCGTCACATTAGTGCCAAAAATCCGAGCGCATAAAAACTGTTATCACGCGCTGATTCTCCACTTCGTGCGCGCGCGCGACACCCTTTTGCGCGCGTGTGGTGCCTTTTTGCGCGCGCGCCGTCTCGGTCTGTGCGCTGGCATGTTTCGTTTTGGCACTTTGGGGGCGGGTATGCTTAGACGGCCCCTTCTTTCTGATTGGTCAGGCGAAACGCTCAGAGCCAATCAGAAGTATAGCAGGGCGGGTCATCGTCAATATGTATCAAGATTGTTATAGGCGCAAAGTTTTCACTTCTTCTTGAACATTTGTTTTCTAATTTATGGAATTTCTTTTGATTCAGCCATAAAATTAATGAAATAATCTTTGAATTTTGTTTTTAAAATGTTAAAAATAGCCTTTTAATAATGTATTCTGAAACAGTTTAAAATAATCAGAGAACTGACTATCACTGACCCTACACAACTATGTTGCATAATTAAGTCTTTTTTTTTATAGCGAAAGAGGTCATTTCAACAGGTGGAGCATCCTATGTCATATCTACATGTAATAAGATTTGTAACAAGGCAAACCGTTTGTAAATTGGTTGAAAATCAAGCAAGTTATGGTAATTTAATTGGTACATGTACTAATTAAATTACCATAACTTGCTTTAACATCAATGTAATGATTGAGGCTAGCTGTCCGAGGTAAGATGGCTACAACGTTGCTACGCTGGAGAATGATTGGTCATATGAAAAATGCTCAGAGCCAATCAGAAAGGAGGGGCCGTCTAAGCATACCTGCCCCCAAAGTGCCAAAAAAAAAATGACAGCGCGAGGAGAGATGCCAGGAGTACACAGAGAGCGCACAGACCGAGACGGCGCGCGCGCAGAAAGGCACCGCGCGCGCGCAAAAAGACACCACGCGCGCGCAAAAAGACACCACGCGCGTGCAAAAGGGTGTCGCGCGCGCACAAAGTGGAGAATCAGCGCCACACCTAGTGTGTGTGTGTGACAATCATTGGTACTTTAACTTTTTCTACTTTATAACAGTTTTTATGCGCTTGGATTTTTGGCACTAATGTGACGCCATATCTTTCCTCTCAGATTCAGACAGGACTGAGCAGGTGATCAGAGGACCACTGTCTATTAAGGAGAACTTTTCATTCCCCAAACGGCATGATGGCCGAAGTTCTCATTATCATTATACCTACAGACAGCTAGTCAATGGGGAAAAAGTCAAGCGTAGCTGGCTGACTTATTCAAGAAGTAAAGATGCAGTCTATTGCTTTTGCTGCAAATTATTTTCCAAAAAGTCCTTAAAACTGGCAGCCGAGGGACAGCGGGATTGGGTCAACATAGGTGCACTGCTGAAACAGCATGAAAACAGTGAAGATCATTGTAGCAACATGGTGAAATGGAAGGAATTTGCCTTGCGTCTTTCAAAGGGGAAAACTATTGATGAATTTAACTTCAGTAGACTGCGCTCTCTTTGTACAAAGTAAACATTAAATATGAACAATTAACTAAAAATGTAAACTAGTAATTAAAGACTAATATGTACAAGACTGATGAGACAAGATGACACTTTTACTGTAAATACAAAGCTTTATCACTTGGACTGTTCAACCCCAGGCCACTCTTGTAGCTGAATGTTTTCTACATTTTAAGATTAGGAACCATATGTGGCACTCTGGACATCATTCGTTCATTCATTGGTATTATTTATGTTCTTAACTGGGCCACCCCCATATCTTTATAAATGACATGTCATTTGTAAAGACATGCCAGGCTGACAATAGGATCATGTAAACAACACTGCCAGAGCCGCAATGAGTTTATAGTAGGTGTGTGAATGATCAACAATCAATATTATTGGCAGAAATAGAGGGCCCCAAAATCAAATTTTGCTTAGGGCCCCATGGAGGCTTGGGCCGGCACTGCGTATAATCAACGTTTTATCAATGTCCTGTGCCACACCCACCTATAATGATGTGCAAGGCGGACGTAACCGCGTCGTTGGTTCCCACCGTGGCAAAGCAGGTGCAATCAGTGGAGCCTGTTGATGACACACAAAAAACACATAGTCAGACATCGGGGGACGCGTCTTTTGTCTTTGCATGCTCCACTCTTCAACGGCACAGCAGTGGAGATCGTAAGCAGCACCAAGTTCCTGGGGGGGTGCAGATAATTGACAATATCAATCAATCATCAATCAATGTTTATTTATATAGCCCTAAATCACAAGTGTCTCAAAGGGCTGCACAAGCCACAACGACATCCTCGGTACAAAGCCCACACAAGGGCAAGGAAAAACTCACCCCAGTGGGACGTTGACGTGAATGACTATGAGAAACCTTGGAGAGGACCGCATATGTGGGTAACCCCCCCCCTCTAGGGGAGACCGAATGCAATGGATGTCGAGTGGGTCTGACATAATATTGTGAGAGTCCAGTCCATAGTGGATCCAACATAATAGTAAGAGTCCAGTCCATAGTGGGGCCAGCAGGACACCATCCTGAGCGGAGACGGGTCAGCAGCGCAGAGATGTTCCCAGCCGATGCACAGGCGAGCGGTCCACCCCGGATCCCGACAGCCAGCACTTCATCCATGGCCACCGGACCTGTGCCCCCCCCCCCCCCCTCCACAAGGAAGAGGGGAGCAGAGGAGAAAAGAAAAGAAACGGCAGATCAACTGGTCTAAAGGCTAGAGTATACAAATGAGTTTTAAGATGGGACTTAAATGCTTCTACTGAGGTAGCATCTCTAATTGTTACCGGGAGGGCATTCCATAGTACTGGAGCCCGAATAGAAAACGCTCTATAGCCTGCAGACTTTTTTTGGGCTCTGGGAATCACTAATACGCCGGAGTTCTTTGAACGCAGATTTCTTTAATATGACCTCTTGTAAAAAGAGCTCAGCAGCACATGCACTTTTTGCGTCAGTTGAAAAGAGCACAGCTCCCTCACCACATTCTACAGAGGCACTATAGAGAGCCTACTGACCAACAGCATCTCTGTCTGGACTGGAGCCTGCAATGCCTCAGACTGGAAGTCTCTGCAGAGAGTGGTGAGGACGGCGAAAAAGATCATCAGGATTCCTCTTCCTCCTATCCAGGAGATCGCAAAAAGCCGCTGCCTGACCAGGGTTCGAAAATCTGCAGAGACTCCTCCCACCCACACCAAGGATTGTTTTCACTGCTGGACTCTAGAAAGAGGTTTCGCAGCCTCCGTAGCAGCACCTCCTGGTTCTGTAACAGCTTCTTCCCTCAGGTCTTAAGACTCTTGAACGCATCATAATAATCCCCCCAAAAATTGATTAACTGGCTGGAATATAAAGACAATATAGCATACATCCATAAACGTGGATGCATATGCAAAAGTGCAATATATTTATCTGTACAGTAATATATTTATTTATATCTGCAACTTATTGCTCTTTTATCCTGTACTACCATGAGCTAATGCAACGCAATTTCGTTCTTATCTGTACTGTAAAGTTCAAATTTGAATGACAATAAAAAGGAAGTCTAAGTCTAAGACATTTAGAGTAGAAGTGCTGATGATGACACGTTTCAGTCACCCAGCAGTGTGCCGCTGTGGTCTCTTTCCAGCCCAAAGCCAGGAGGAGATAGTCTACCTCTGTCAAATCGGACATTAAATATTTGAACGGGCGATCAGAAGGGCCTATCGCTCTTTCTTGAATTCAGACCTATCTTCCGCCCTTTTGATCATCCCCAAGTGTTGGAGTGAAGCCGGCGATAAAAGATGGCGCGAGAGGACAGGCGAATGGAACGCGGCACACTTTGCTCACACAAGTGTGACAGCCCATCAGCACTCCGGCTCATCTTGGTTATCACTTATCTTGGCCTTTGCGTCTTCTCGCGGCTTCATTATCACACGCAGACATTTTCCATTTGCCGCAGACGTCGCCGTCTCTTCTGGCCTGAAGGAGTCGCACGTGAAGCGACGTCGGCGCGCTTTGATGTCCTTATACGCTCTTTAAAGGAGCACTTAGTGACTTCGAATGAGAACGCCGCACCTCTCAACCGGTTGCTAAATCGACACATCTACCTCCACCAGCTTGATCCCATTTATGACACTGGTAATTGACCACCTGCTGGGTCGCCATAGAAACCCTCTTTCGTAACTCAGCAACGCATGCATTCACAGGTAGCTATCAATATTTAAAAAAAAAAGAGTACAGAAAATGATAGAAAACAAAAAAGCAAGCAGGAGAGGGAAAAAGGAGCGTCCGCCTTCGATGAGTGCCAGTGAGTATGCCATACTTGCCAACCTTGAGACCTCCGATTTCGGGAGGTGGGGGGGCGTGGTTGGGGGGGCGTGGTTAAGAGGGGAGGAGTATATTTACAGCTAGAATTCACCAAGTCAAGTATTTCATATATACAGGTAAAAGCCAGTAAATTAGAATATTTTGAAAAACTTGATTTATTTCAGTAATTGCATTCAAAAGGTGTAACTTGTACATTATATTTATTCATTGCACACAGACTGATGCATTCAAATGTTTATTTCATTTAATTTTGATGATTTGAAGTGGCAACAAATGAAAATCCAAAATTCCGTGTGTCACAAAATTAGAATATTACTTAAGGCTAATACAAAAAAGGGATTTTTAGAAATGTTGGCCAACTGAAAAGTATGAAAATGAAAAATATGAGCATGTACAATACTCAATACTTGGTTGGAGCTCCTTTTGCCTCAATTACTGCGTTAATGCGGCGTGGCATGGAGTCGATGAGTTTCTGGCACTGCTCAGGTGTTATGAGAGCCCAGGTTGCTCTGATAGTGGCCTTCAACTCTTCTGCGTTTTTGGGTCTGGCATTCTGCATCTTCATTTTCACAATACCCCACAGATTTTCTATGGGGCTAAGGTCAGGGGAGTTGGCGGGCCAATTTAGAACAGAAATACCATGGTCCATAAACCAGGCACGGGTAGATTTTGCGCTGTGTGCAGGCGCCAAGTCCTGTTGGAACTTGAAATCTCCATCTCCATAGAGCAGGTCAGCAGCAGGAAGCATGAAGTGCTCTAAAACTTGCTGGTAGACGGCTGCGTTGACCCTGGATCTCAGGAAACAGAGTGGACCGACACCAGCAGATGACATGGCACCCCAAACCATCACTGATGGTGGAAACTTTACACTAGACTTCAGGCAACGTGGATCCTGTGCCTCTCCTGTCTTCCTCCAGACTCTGGGACCTCGATTTCCAAAGGAAATGCAAAATTTGCATGGTTGGGTGATGGTTTGGGGTGCCATGTCATCTGCTGGTGTCGGTCCACTCTGTTTCCTGAGATCCAGGGTCAACGCAGCCGTCTACCAGCAAGTTTTAGAGCACTTCATGCTTCCTGCTGCTGACCTGCTCTATGGAGATGGAGATTTCAAGTTCCAACAGGACTTGGCGCCTGCACACAGCGCAAAATCTACCCGTGCCTGGTTTACGGACCATGGTATTTCTGTTCTAAATTGGCCCGCCAACTCCCCTGACCTTAGCCCCATAGAAAATCTGTGGGGTATTGTGAAAAGGAAGATGCAGAATGCCAGACCCAAAAACGCAGAAGAGTTGAAGGCCACTATCAGAGCAACCTGGGCTCTCATAACACCTGAGCAGTGCCAGAAACTCATCGACTCCATGCCACGCCGCATTAACGCAGTAATTGAGGCAAAAGGAGCTCCAACCAAGTATTGAGTATTGTACATGCTCATATTTTTCATTTTCATACTTTTCAGTTGACCAACATTTCTAAAAATCCCTTTTTTGTATTAGCCTTAAGTAATATTCTAATTTTGTGACACACGGAATTTGGGATTTTCATTTGTTGCCACTTCAAATCATCAAAATTAAATGAAATAAACATTTGAATGCATCAGTCTGTGTGCAATGAATAAATATAATGTACAAGTTACACCTTTTGAATGCAATTACTGAAATAAATCAAGTTTTTCAAAATATTCTAATTTACTGGCTTTTACCTGTAGAGTGTATGGCCAACTGGGTTTTAAAGTTGGTAGCAAACATGGCGCCCTGTAGTCACGTGAGGGACAACACCATATTGAGTCAAATGTGAGAAGAAACATATGTGAACATGACGCCATACTTCCTGTATGTCTGCAGTCCTACCTGCAGGGATGATGCCAATGCGAAGGGAACACGGCACCAAATTGGCAGTGGGCTGGTTTGGGTCTACACCATGGTCCATTTGGGTTCTGGTGACCAGCCCGTGCAGAATCTCACTGAATGTCCCATCTCCACCCACGCATACCACGCTAGGACAACACACAGTAATGACAACATCATGTACTTTTTGCATAATCAATCATTTGGTAGCAAGTTGTATCCTATTCTGTCATTTCTGAAATTGAAGTGAAATTAAATTATGATTTTTTTTTTCCAGATATATTAGGATTTTAGGGGGAGGGGTGAAATAAATATAAAGTTAAAAAAAGAAAAAATATATGAAAATAAAGTTAAATTGTTTTTTATAAAATGGGAATTTATTTATTGATTTTTGTTAACATTTGCAATACATATAGAATGTATTTATGCATTTAAAAAAACATTTTGTTTTTAAAATCTATTTGGATGTATACAGATTTTTATTTACTTTATAGGTATTACATTTTGTCACAAAAATAATCCATACTTTATGATTACAACATTAACCTGCAAAAAAAAAAAAAAAAAAAATCATGGCTAAGTGATGAAAATGTATGTAAAAACAAGAATAAAGTATAGAACAAAAAAAAAAATTAAATGGGAATACATTTAATGAAATTTGCGTTTACATACATATGGAATATATTTATGCATTTGTGTATTTCAGTACCTTTTTTCATTTAGATTTGTATCTTTCATTGTGTAATATTTCTCATTTACTTTATATCTATTTAAGTTTGTCACAACATACTATATGATTAGAACTTAGCTGCAATATAAAGGATTTGAATAAAATCATAACTGCTGATCATCAATAGAAAGCTGAACAATTTTAATTGAATTTATTTAATAAAATATCATACACATTTTCATTTACTCAAAACCCATTTTAAGAAAAATATGGCAAAAAATAACAAATATGTGACAAAAGAGGGTAAAGTGTTGCATAAATAAATACTCTAGAAACTTAAAATGTTTGCAGAATTTAAAAGCAAATGTTAAATTATGGCAAAATATAACATTCATGTGACAAAAAGCGTAATATCTTGCATAAATACTTCAGAAACTAAACATGTTTGCAGAATTTAAAAGCAAATGTTAAACTGTGGCAAAATATGACATTTATGTGACAGAAAAGGGTAATATCTTGCTTAAATACTTCAGAAACTAAACAATATGTTTGCAGAATTTAAAAGCAAATGTTAAACTGTGGCAAAATATGACATTTATGTGACAAAAAAGGGTAATATCTTGCTTAAATACTTCAGAAACTAAACAATATGTTTGCAGAATTTAAAAGCAAATGTTAAACTGTGGCAAAATATGACATTTATGTGACAAAAAAGAGTAATATCTTGCATAAATACTTCAGAAACTAAATAGGTTGGCAGAATTTAAAAGCAAATGTTAAACTGTGACAAAATATGACATTTATGTGGCAAAAAAGAGTAATATCTTGCATAAATACTTCAGAAACTAAATAGGTTGGCAGAATTTAAAAGCAAATGTTAAACTGTGGCAAAATATGACATTTATGTGGCAAAAAAGGGTAATATCTTGCACAAATACTTCAGAAACTAAAAATGTTGGCAGAATTAAAAACCAAATGACAAAATATGGCAAAAAAATAACAAATATGTGGCAAAAAAAAGTTATATATTGCATAAATAAATAATCTACAAACTAAACAAAATGTTTTCAGAATTTAAAAACAAATGTTAAACTATGGCATAATATAACGTTTATGTGGCAAAAAAGGGTAATATCTTGCATAAATAAATACTCTAGAAACTAAACAAAATGTTGGCAGAATTAAAAAACAAATGATGATACATGGCAAAATATAACAAATATGTGGAAAAAAAGTTAATATCTTGCATACATAAATACTCTACAAACTAAAAATGTTTGCAGAATTAAAAAGGAAATGTTAAACTATAGCATAATATAACATTTATGTGGCAAAAAATGGTAATATCTTGCAAAAGTACTTCTGAATCCAAACAATGTTTGCAGAATTAAAAAGCAATTGTTAAACTGTGGCAAAATATGACATTTATGTGGCAAAAAAGGGTAATATCTTGCACAAATACTTCAGAAACTAAAAATGTTGGCAAAATTAAAAACCAAATGACAAAATATGGCAAAATATAACAAATATGTGGCAAAAAGGGTAATATCTTGCATAAATAAATACTCTAGAAACTAAACAAAATGTTGGCAGAATTAAAAAACAAATGATGTATGGCAAAATATAGCAAAGATGTGGAAAAAAGTTAATATCTTGCATACATAAATACTCTACAAACTAAAAATGTTTGCAGAATTAAAAAGGAAATGTTAAACTATAGCATAATATAACATTTATGTGGCAAAAAATGGTAATATCTTGCAAAAGTACTTCTGAATCTAAACAATGTTTGCAGAATTAAAAAGCAATTGTTAAACTGTGGCAAAATATGACATTTATGTGGCAAAAAAGGGTAATATCTTGCACAAATACTTCAGAAACTAAAAATGTTGGCAAAATTAAAAACCAAATGACAAAATATGGCAAAATATAACAAATATGTGGCAAAAAGGGTAATATATTGCATAAATAAATACTCTAGAAACTAAACAAAATGATTTCAGAATTTAAAAACAAATGTTAAACTATGGCATAATATAACGTTTATGTGGCAAAAAAGGGTAATATCTTGCATAAATAAATACTCTAGAAACTAAACAAAATGTCAGAATTTAAAAAAAAAAGTTGTTTGGCAAAATATAACAAAGATGTAGAAAAAAAGTGAATATCTTGCATACATAAATACTCTAGAAACTAAAAATGTTTGCAGAATTAAAAAGCAGATGTTAAACTATGGCATGATATAACATTTATGTGGCAAAAAATGGTAATATCTTGCAAAAGTACTTCTGAATCTAAACAATGTTTGCAGAATTAAAAAGCAAATGTTAAACTGTGGCAAAATATGACATTTATGTGGCAAAAAAAGGGTAATATCTTGCACAAATACTCCAGAAACTAAAAAGTTGGCAGAATTAAAAACCAAATGACAAAATATGGCAAAATATAACAAATATGTGGCAAAAAAGGGTAATATCTTGCATAAATAAATACTCTAGAAACCAAACAAAATGTTGGCAAAATTAAGACATTTATGTGGCAAAAAAAGGGTAATATCTTTTTTACTTCAGAAACTAAAAGTTTGCAGAATTAAAAACCAAATGACAAAATATGGCAAAATATAACAAATATGTGGCAAAAAGGGTAATATCGTGCATAAATAAATACTCTAGAAACTAAACAAAATGATTTCAGAATTTAAAAACAAATGTTAAACTATGGCATAATATAACGTTTATGTGGCAAAAAAGGGTAATATCTTGCATAAATAAATACTCTAGAAACTAAACAAAATGTTGTCAGAATTTAAAAAAAAAAGATGTTTGGCAAAATATAACAAAGATGTAGAAAAAAAGTGAATATCTTGCATACATAAATACTCTACAAACTAAAAATGTTTGCAGAATTAAAAAGCAGATGTTAAACTATGGCATGATATAACATTTATGTGGCAAAAAATGGTAATATCTTGCAAAAGTACTCTGAATCTAAACAATGTTTGCAGAATTAAAAAGCAAATGTTAAATTGTGGCAAAATATGACATTTATGTGGCAAAAAAAGGGTAATATCTTGCACAAATACTCCAGAAACTAAAAAGTTGGCAGAATTAAAAACCAAATGACAAAATATGGCAAAATATAACAAATATGTGGCAAAAAAGGGTAATATCTTGCATAAATAAATACTCTAGAAACTAAACAAAATGTTGGCAAAATTAAGAAACAAATGATGTATGGCAAAATATAACAAATGTGTGGAAAAAAAGTTAATATCTTGCATACATAAATACTCTAGAAACTAAAAATGTTTGCAGAATTAAAAAGCAAATGTTAAACTATGGCATGATATAACATTTATGTGGCAAAAAATGGTAATATCTTGCAAAAGTACTTCTGAATCTAAACAATGTTTGCAGAATTAAAAAGCAAATGTTAAACTGTGGCAAAATATGACATTTATGTGGCAAAAAAAGGGTAATATCTTTTTTACTTCAGAAACTAAAAGTTGGCAGAATTAAAAACCAAATGACAAAATATGGCAAAATATAACAAATATGTGGCAAAAAGGGTAATATCTTGCATAAATAAATACTCTAGAAACTAAACAAAATGATTTCAGAATTTAAAAACAAATGTTAATCTATGGCATAATATAACGTTTATGTGGCAAAAAAGGGTAATATCTTGCATAAATAAATACTCTAGAAACTAAACAAAATGTTGGCAGAATTAAAAAACAAATGATGTATGGCAAATATAACAAAGATGTGGAAAAAAAGTTCATATCTTGCATACAAAACTACTCTAGAAACTAAAAATGTTTGCAGAATTAAAAAGCAGATGTTAAACTATGGCATGATATAACATTTATGTGGCAAACATGGTATTATCTTGCATGAATAAATACTCGAGAAACTAAACAAAATGTTGGCAGAATTAAAAAACAAATGATGATACATGGCAAAATATAACAAATATGTGGAAAAAAAGTTAATATCTTGCATACATAAATACTCTAGAAACTAAAAATGTTTGCAGAATTAAAAAGCAGATGTTAAACTATGGCATGATATAACATTTATGTGGCAAACATGGTATTATCTTGCATGAATAAATACTCGAGAAACTACACAAAACGTTTGCAGAATTAAAAAGCAAATGTTAAACCATGGCATAATATAACATTTATGTGACAAAACGGGGACTATTTGTTGACATTCTTATGAAGACAAGTTGGCAGCTAGGACATTATGAACAACAGTGAGTCAACGACTCAACAAGACTCACCCATCATATTTATCCAGATTTGCTTCTGATTTCAAGTGGTCTCTGGCATGATTGGCCCGTTCTGTAACTACGGCAACACATGAAACAGTCAGTCCCTATTATGCCAGCATCAGGGAAGTTTACAATAAAGACAAGACCCTTTCCCCCAAAACAAGGTCCTGCAATTTGAAGTGTTTACTGGACTCTGTTGTTCAGATTGATGTCCAGGTCCAAGTTTAAGTGCAGAGACAACAACAACAAGAAAAGCCAATTCAGGTAGTATATATCAAACCACAAAAATGAGCCCTGGGCCCGGGGGGTGGGGGGGGGGGGGGGGGGGGGAGAACACAAAATGTCTACCGTAAATCTGTTTGCTCTTATAATCCCAACACAAATAAAAGAGTTTCTGGCCGCTGCAGGGACTCTGCACAAACTGTATTCACTGTGATGGACCATCGCCAGTGCAGACTGTGTAGCTGCTGCAAACACTTATTGAATAATAGATGTGTTTGGATACCCCAGCTTATCAGCTATCACCACCTCCATTAGGGCTCCGCCATGATTAATGGCACCAAGAAGCCAAATCATATTCTTGCAGGCCTCTCCAGGCCCGAGCCGTGCTGGGGAGCGATTTCGGCGGCCGCCGAGACTCATTTTTTATTCAAATATTTGAGGTGCACCTCTGACGGGAACCCACCGATCACGTCCGTGGAGATGCAGGCTCGGGAAAACAGCGGCGCCACCTTCTGGTCGTAAATGCACTTGCCCTGCCGCTTCCCCCCGAAGGGATTGACGTACACCAGCAGGCTCTTGGGCCGATCGGCTGCATAAAGAAGAATGTGGGATAGTCATTAACAATGTTTTTCTAACTGCTTACACACGAAATATTCAAGATTCAATATTGTCATAGGCACAGTTAAACAGACAGTTTGCTGTACAATGAAAATCTTACTTTGCTAGTCCACCCTTCAACAAGTCACACGGTACTTAGCTAAAATAAATACCGTATTTTTCGGACTTAAGTCGCAGTTTTTTTCATAGTTTGGCCGGGCTCCAGTGCGACTTATATACAGGTAAAAGCCAGTAAATTAGAATATTTTGAAAAACTTGATTTATTTCAGTAATTGCATTCAAAAGGTGTAACTTGTACATTATATTTATTCATTGCACACAGACTGATGCATTCAAATGTTTATTTCATTTAATTTTGATGATTTGAAGTGGCAACAAATGAAAATCCAAAATTCCGTGTGTCACAAAATTAGAATATTACTTAAGGCTAATACAAAAAAGGGATTTTTAGAAATGTTGGCCAACTGAAAAGTATGAAAATGAAAAATATGAGCATGTACAATACTCAATACTTGGTTGGAGCTCCTTTTGCCTCAATTACTGCGTTAATGCGGCATGGCATGGAGTCGATGAGTTTCTGGCACTGCTCAGGTGTTATGAGAGCCCAGGTTGCTCTGATAGTGGCCTTCAACTCTTCTGCGTTTTTGGGTCTGGCATTCTGCATCTTCCTTTTCACAATACCCCACAGATTTTCTATGGGGCTAAGGTCAGGGGAGTTGGCGGGCCAATTTAGAACAGAAATACCATGGTCCGTAAACCAGGCACGGGTAGATTTTGCGCTGTGTGCAGGCGCCAAGTCCTGTTGGAACTTGAAATCTCCATCTCCATAGAGCAGGTCAGCAGCAGGAAGCATGAAGTGCTCTAAAACTTGCTGGTAGACGGCTGCGTTGACCCTGGATCTCAGGAAACAGAGTGGACCGACACCAGCAGATGACATGGCACCCCAAACCATCACCCAACCATGCAAATTTTGCATTTCCTTTGGAAATCGAGGTCCCAGAGTCTGGAGGAAGACAGGAGAGGCACAGGATCCACGTTGCCTGAAGTCTAGTGTAAAGTTTCCACCATCAGTGATGGTTTGGGGTGCCATGTCATCTGCTGGTGTCGGTCCACTCTGTTTCCTGAGATCCAGGGTTAACGCAGCCGTCTATCAGCAAGTTTTAGAGCACTTCATGCTTCCTGCTGCTGACCTGCTCTATGGAGATGGAGATTTCAAGTTCCAACAGGACTTGGCGCCTGCACACAGCGCAAAATCTACCCGTGCCTGGTTTACGGACCATGGTATTTCTGTTCTAAATTGGCCCGCCAACTCCCCTGACCTTAGCCCCATAGAAAATCTGTGGGGTATTGTGAAAAGGAAGATGCAGAATGCCAGACCCAAAAACGCAGAAGAGTTGAAGGCCACTATCAGAGCAACCTGGGCTCTCATAACACCTGAGCAGTGCCAGAAACTCATCGACTCCATGCCACGCCGCATTAACGCAGTAATTGAGGCAAAAGGAGCTCCAACCAAGTATTGAGTATTGTACATGCTCATATTTTTCATTTTCATACTTTTCAGTTGGCCAACATTTCTAAAAATCCCTTTTTTGTATTAGCCTTAAGTAATATTCTAATTTTGTGACACACGGAATTTTGGATTTTCATTTGTTGCCACTTCAAATCATCAAAATTAAATGAAATAAACATTTGAATGCATCAGTCTGTGTGCAATGAATAAATATAATGTACAAGTTACACCTTTTGAATGCAATTACTGAAATAAATCAAGTTTTTCAAAATATTCTAATTTACTGGCTTTTACCTGTATGTTTTTTTCCTTTTTTGTTATGCATTTTCGGCAGGTGCGACTTATACTCCGGTGCGACTTATACTCCGAAAAATACGGCTATATAAAATGTACAGTTTAGCAGTTTAAATTAAGGTATAAAAAAAAGTATAAGCTATATACAAGGCACAGTGAGTAACATAACATTATTGCACATTCTGATTCATAGTCGGCAGTATAAATTTTGAGGTGACATTGGGTCACAGCAGCAGTTTTTCAATTTAAAATGTCCACACTGTTAACAAAGTCTACACACAGTAAACAAAACCTCTGTGCAGATTTGCCTAATATTAGGCTTACACTCTACTTCACAGTTTTTGCAAAATATTACACACAATACTTTACACACCTTGCACACAATTAAGGATTGTGATACACACATCTTACCATCTTACACACACACTAGGATTGTGATACACCCATTTTCACACTTTACACACACACACTGCAAAAACTGAAATCTAAGTAAGATGAAATATCTCAAATAAGGGTGATATTTGCTTATTTTCTGTCTGATAAGATACTTCTTCTCACTAAGCAGACTGTATGTTAGTGTTTTACTTGTTTTAAGGGTTTTGGTCCTAAATGATCTCAGTAAGATATAACAGATTGTTGCTGAGATTTGATGACCTATATTGAGTAAAACATGCTTGAAACTAGAATGTCAACTGTTGCAAAGCTGTGTCATCAACACTCACAAGTATAAAACTACTTTTTTAAAGTAAGAATTTCTTATTTCAAGTATGAAATAAAAAAATCCTGACTTTGACACAATTGTGTCTCATAATTAAAACTTTGCTGTTTTATTTTCAATGAAACAATAGAACATACATACTCATATCGTAGTACAGTTGGCACAGTACAGCAAACTGACAGTTAATATTTAAACATTTAACATGTGACATTTCAAACAATTTTGAACACAAATAATTCATACACATTCAGATCAATTCTTCAAAATTACAATTAAAAAACAAATAGGTCGGGGGCCGGGCTGTAAATATACATTTATATATATATATATATATTTCTTGCGCACTAATTGACTAAAAGAGCACGCAGTTGGCGCGATGATGTCATCTTATCGATGAGAAAATGCAAGAAATGTAATGCCGAGCGCATATCATTATGTCAAGATAATGGCACTAGCATTTACATAATTTAAGAATATTTTTCAACATATTGAGAAAAAAGGTCTCATTTGTTTTTTCTACCAAGAAAAGTGCACTTGTTATTAGTGAGAATATACAGGTAAAAGCCAGTAAATTAGAATATTTTGAAAAACTTGATTTATTTCAGTAATTGCATTCAAAAGGTGTAACTTGTACATTATATTTATTCATTGCACACAGACTGATGCATTCAAATGTTTATTTCATTTAATTTTGATGATTTGAAGTGGCAACAAATGAAAATCCAAAATTCCGTGTGTCACAAAATTAGAATATTACTTAAGGCTAATACAAAAAAGGGATTTTTAGAAATGTTGGCCAACTGAAAAGTATGAAAATGAAAAATATGAGCATGTGCAATACTCAATACTTGGTTGGAGCTCCTTTTGCCTCAATTACTGCGTTAATGCGGCGTGGCATGGAGTCGATGAGTTTCTGGCACTGCTCAGGTGTTATGAGAGCCCAGGTTGCTCTGATAGTGGCCTTCAACTCTTCTGCGTTTTTGGGTCTGGCATTCTGCATCTTCCTTTTCACAATACCCCACAGATTTTCTATGGGGCTAAGGTCAGGGGAGTTGGCGGGCCAATTTAGAACAGAAATACCATGGTCCGTAAACCAGGCACGGGTAGATTTTGCGCTGTGTGCAGGCGCCAAGTCCTGTTGGAACTTGAAATCTCCATATCCATAGAGCAGGTCAGCAGCAGGAAGCATGAAGTGCTCTAAAACTTGCTGGTAGACGGCTGCGTTGACCCTGGATCTCAGGAAACAGAGTGGACCGACACCAGCAGATGACATGGCACCCCAAACCATCACCCAACCATGCAAATTTTGCATTTCCTTTGGAAATCGAGGTCCCAGAGTCTGGAGGAAGACAGGAGAGGCACAGGATCCACGTTGCCTGAAGTCTAGTGTAAAGTTTCCACCATCAGTGATGGTTTGGGGTGCCATGTCATCTGCTGGTGTCGGTCCACTCTGTTTCCTGAGATCCAGGGTCAACGCAGCCGTCTACCAGCAAGTTTTAGAGCACTTCATGCTTCCTGCTGCTGACCTGCTCTATGGAGATGGAGATTTCAAGTTCCAACAGGACTTGGCGCCTGCACACAGCGCAAAATCTACCCGTGCCTGGTTTACAGATCATGGTATTTCTGTTCTAAATTGGCCCGCCAACTCCCCTGACCTTAGCCCCATAGAAAATCTGTGGGGTATTGTGAAAAGGAAGATGCAGAATGCCAGACCCAAAAACGCAGAAGAGTTGAAGGCCACTATCAGAGCAACCTGGGCTCTCATAACACCTGAGCAGTGCCAGAAACTCATCGACTCCATGCCACGCCGCCGCATTAACGCAGTAATTGAGGCAAAAGGAGCTCCAACCAAGTATTGAGTATTGTACATGCTCATATTTTTCATTTTCATACTTTTCAGTTGGCCAACATTTCTAAAAATCCCTTTTTTGTATTAGCCTTAAGTAATATTCTAATTTTGTGACACACGGAATTTTGGATTTTCATTTGTTGCCACTTCAAATCATCAAAATTAAATGAAATAAACATTTGAATGCATCAGTCTGTGTGCAATGAATAAATATAATGTACAAGTTACACCTTTTGAATGCAATTACTGAAATAAATCAAGTTTTTCAAAATATTCTAATTTACTGGCTTTTACCTGTACTTATTTTAAGGTTTTTTTGGGTTCATTGAGGTTAGCTCATTTTACTTGTTTTGGAAAGTCTTGACAAGCCAGATTTTCTTGTTCTATTGGCAGATAATTTTGCTTAGTTCAAGTAAAATGCCTCTAACTTTTGTTTTGTTTTTGAACTCTGACTTTTTGCAGTGCACTAGGATTGTAATACACACATCTTTATCTCCAGATTTTTTTTTCAAACCTTGCTGTTGCCCAAGTCTGCACATGTAGCCTATACTCCATTCTGTCATTTGTACTTATCTCCAGATTTTTTTTCAAACCTTTCTATTTGTCTTAGATTTCAATTTGTGCTGCATGTCATTGTTGACTACTGTGACATGTTACTTTACCTAAATGTGGTAAAAATACATATTTGCAGTTTGCGGCATCATTGTTGAGCAGTTCTTGAAAAGGTTACAGGATATTTTTAGGTCCTTACATATAGGCCCACTTCCAAGTAAACAATGACGATTGCTGTGAATTTGCCAATATATTTTGTCAAGTTACAGTAATCATTCATCACATATGCTAAAAGGGTCAGGCAAAATGCCCTAAACATGTGATTTGTTTATACAAACCCCGTTTCCATATGAGTTGGGAAATTGTGTTAGATGTATATATAAACGGAATACAATGATTTGCAAATCCTTTTCAACCCATATTCAATTGAATGCACTACAAAGACAACATATTTGATGTTCAAACTCATAAACTGTATTTTTTTTGTTGCAAATAATAATTAACTTAGAATTTCATGGCTGCAACACGTGCCAAAGTAGTTGGGAAAGGGCATGTTCACCACTGTGTTACATGGCCTTTCCTTTTAACAACACTCAGTAAACATTTGGGAACTGAGGAGACACATTTTTAAGGTTCTCAGGTAGAATTCTTTCCCATTCTTGCTTGATGTACGGCTTAAGTTGTTCAACAGTCCGGGGGTCTCCGTTGTGGTATTTTAGGCTTCATAATGCGCCACACATTTTTAATGAGGGACAGGTCTGGACTACAAGCAGGCCAGTCTAGTACCCACACTCTTTTACTATGAAGCCACGTTGATGTAACACGTGGCTTGGCATTGTCTTGCTGAAATAAGCAGGGGCGTCCATGGTAACGTTGCTTGGATGGCAACATGTTGCTCCAAAACCTGTATGTGTAAGTTACCCATGTCTTGGGCACTAATACACCCCCATACCATCACAGATGCTGGCTTTTCAACTTTGCGCCTATAACAATCCAAATGGTTATTTTCCTCTTTGGTCCGGAGGACACGACGTCCACAGTTTCCAAAAACAATTTGAAATGTGGACTTATCAGACCACGGAACACTTTTCCACTTTGTATCAGTCCATCTTAGATGAGCTCAGGCCCAGCGAAGGCGACGGCGTTTCTGGGTGTTGTTGATAAACGGTTTTCGCCTTGCATAGGAGAGTTTTAACTTGCACTTACAGATGTAGCGACCAACTGTAGTTACTGACAGTGGGTTTCTGAAGTGTTCCTGAGCCCATGTGGTGATATCCTTTACACACTGATGTCGCTTGTTGATGCAGTACAGCCTGAGGGATCGAAGGTCACGGGCTTAGCTGCTTACGTGCAGTGATTTCTCCAGATTCTCTCAACTCTTTGATGATATTACAGACCGTAGATGGTGAAATCCCTAAATTCCTTGCAATAGCTGGTTGAGAAAGGTTTTTCTTAAACTGTTCAACAATTTGCTCACGCATTTGTTGACAAAGTGGTGACCCTCGCCCCATCCTTGTTTGTGAATGACTGAGAATTTCATGTAATCTACTTTTATACCCAATCATGGCACCCACCTGTTCCCAATTTGCCTGTTCACCTGTGTGGATGTTCCAAATAAGTGTTTGATGAGCATTTTTCAACTTTATCAGTATTTATTGCCACCTTTCCCAACTTCTTTGTCACGTGTTGCTGGCATCAAATTCTAAAGTTAATGATTATTTGCAAAAAAAAAAAATGTTTATCAGTTTGAACATCAAATATGTTGTCTTTGTAGCATATTCAACTGAATTTGGTTTAAAAATGATTTGCAAATCATTGTATTCCATTTATGTTTACATCTAACACAATTTCCCAACTCGTATGGAAACGGGGTTTGTAGTAAAATAGGGTTTTTTACAAATGTGTTTTGCATTTATCACTTTTCTGGGTAACTCACTCCCATAGTGTCTTATCATTTGAAGTCTGTGTGAGTGAGATGGAAATAAAACTGCATTTTTACAAATGCTTGCTTTATTTTGATGAATTGGCGTATGTTTTGACCCAAGTGTGTCATTTTGCAAATAATCTAGGAATTAAGAAAATTGAATGTGGTGTTTGGAAAAGTGTTTAAATCATTTTGAAAAAAAAGACACACAGTTAGTAAAATTGTGTGTAAGCAAATGGAAAAACTGCAACAATTAAAAAACTTTTTTTTTTTTTTTTTTTTGAACAAATGTACACCTGGCAGCAGCTTGATGAAGCTTCCATTACGGAGAAACCTTTTAAGGAATGCTCGGTCAAACTGACCGCTTTCCCAAAATGCGCTGTTGAGGGAAATAAATGGTGGGCGGTGCTGAGCGGGAGCACGAAATAAGTGCAAGACACTGCATCATTTGGTGATAAACCTGCAAAAGTGCTGCGAAGGAGAATGCTAAATGGCTTGTTTACGGCCAGGCACCCTTCTCAGGCAACAAACCAGGGCTCTGATTGAAAACCAAGCGTAATGTATGCGTCCACAAACTACCACAACAATCGGGTTCTTTAATCAATCCGCCAATCAAATTTTACTTGTACAGTTTTGACATGCATATAAAATGTAGCACAAAGTGCTTTACGCTTATAAAAATAATAATAATTAAAGCTGCAAGCAGCATTGGTCGGGCCCGCGTGTTTGGCAGGTGCTAGTCCTAAGTGTCCCAATACTTTTGTTCAGTTTTCGTCATAAGTGTCCCAATACTTTTGTCTACTTTTAGTCCGAATTGTCCCAATACTTTTGTCTAGTGTACCTACCTTGTCAGCATAGTGTGGGCATGCTGGTGCTTCGTGCTTTTAAGCAGCCATCTTAAAAAAGCAGCAGTGCAGCAGCATCAGCGCAGCGGCTCTTTGAAGGGTCATAAAATCAAAACCGGAGCCGGTATCAAAACTCTTTCGTCAACTTTTAATCAGAAGGGTTTAATCTCTCTCCTGTGTTAGTTTGAAGCCCAAACAACAAACGCGCTCAGAGGAGATAATGTTTGAAAAAAGGGGACCGGTTTTTACAAAAATTTGTTTTGAAGGGGGAATAGCAAACTTCCTGTTGATTTTTGCTGGGGGTTGTCAATTTATGAAATGTAGGTCTAAGTGAGACCTACATAGAGGTTTTTGTTTCATGTCTTTCCGACCTTCCCAGTGGGAGTTACAGGCAGTTTTGTCATTTTTTTCTTCCGAGGAGCAGTTATTTATCCGTTTTATTCAAAAATTGCTTTAGAGCGCAATTTTGAGATTTTGGGTTAGGTTATTTTATTAGATCGCAATTTCTGCCAGTCTTGATGTGTGCGTTCAGTTCGGTGAGTTTTGAAGCATGTTAAGGTGGTCAAATTAGAGCTCAAAGAGGCAAAAGTGACTGATTTTACTAAAAATTAGTGTTGAAGGGGGAATAGCAAACTTCCTGTAGATTTTTGGCCAAGGAAATAAATTAATACAATTTAAATCTAAGTGAGACCTACATAGAGGTTTTTGTTTCATGTCTGTACGACATTCGTACAGGGAGTTAGAAAAAGTTTACTTTGTAGGGGGCGCTAGAGCGCAATTTTGAGTTTTGGGGTTTGGTATTTTTACCAAAGAGTTTTGTTCGAGTTTATTTATGTGTGCGTCAAATTTGGTGAGTTTTGAAACATGTTAAGGGGGTCAAAGTACAGCGCAAAGCTGCGGAACAATAATAAAGAATAATAATAAAACCTTACAAATACAATAGGTCCTTATGTCCCATTGCATAAGGACTCCCTTTGGGAGTCCTTTTTCAATGGGCCATTGCGGGCCCTAATAATTCCAGGCTCAAACACGCAGTCCTCGCCCCCTAAATTTCCCTCCACGGCACACATACACAGGTGAAAAAAAACATATGTGGCTGAGCACGGAGGAACCAGTTGAGAAAACACTATCTAACACACACAAAAAAATGCTGGGTTATTTTTTTTTTCTACCCAAATTATGGGTTGAGCGTGTTTCGTCATATCTATGGGTTATTTCTGAGGAGTTGGGTAGATTTTGTGACCCAGCTGGCTGGGTTGGCTCTGGGATGTTGCCCATCCCCCAAGATTTAAGTAACAATCCTGGCTTCTCTCTACTTCCTGAGACGGTGTCAGGCGGTCAGCGTGGTGCTTTGGGCGGAGTGAATGAAGTGGGCGTGGCCTAACCAGAATTAAGAAAACAGAAGTAAGTGTATGTCATGTCCGAGCGCCGTTTTGTTTTGTAGTTCTCTAAAGGAGAAATATAATCTTAGAGAAAAATGTAGTTTAAAACATTTGTACGCACGTACAACGCTTAAGACCTTTAGTATATCAGTATGTGGAATTAAATTATGGAATGGATTAAGCCATACTTGCCAACCCTCCCGGATTTTCCGGGAGACTCCCGAAGTTCAGCGCCTCTCCCGAAAATCTCCCGAAATTCATGCAGACCTGAGTGACGTGTCGACAGCCTGCTTTCACGTCCGCTTTCCCACAATATAAACAGCGTGCCTGCTCAATGACGTTATAACTGTAGAATGATCGAAGGCGAGTTCTTGGTTTCTTATGTGGGTTTATTGTTAGGCAGTTTCATTAACGTCCTAACGGCGCGGTAACAACACTCAACAACAGCAGTCACGTTTTCGTCTACCGTAAAGCAGTTCGTCTGCCGTAAACAGCATTGTTGTGATCTACTGTACATGCATATGTGACAATAACATCAACTCTTAACTCAACAATGAGTAGATGAGTGTTATGTGTGCGTGTATGTGTAAATAAATGAACACTGAAATTCAAGTATTTCTCTTATTTATAAAAATATATAATAAAATAAATATATATATATATATATATATATATATATATATATATATATATAGCTAGAATTCACCGAAAGTCAAGTATTTCTTATATATATATATATATATATATATATATGAAATACTTGACTTGGTGAATTCTAGCTGTAAATATACTCCTCCCCTCTTAACCCCCCCCCCCCCCCCCCCCCCCCCTGATATTAAAATATTCAACATTCTACTGCCATCTGGTGGCTAATTTGGATACTCCCCCCTCCCCTATTTTGTCAGGTTTCATGTGTCAGGTAAACGGTGAGGAATGGAGCCATATGAATCCTCTTCCTACTGCAAAGGGCAAATTTCACCCTTTGATGTCTGATGTTGGATTTGCAGCTCCTTACTCCTCTCTTTTTGAGATCACTCACGTCAAAGGCTCAGCGATGTGGAGATGTGTTATTGATGAGGCAGGGGTTGAAGATGACGTTCATTAAAAAGTTGTTTTTGCCAAAATATGGTCAACTTGATTGTCAGTGCCAAGATAAAACGCTGTGTTGTTGTTAGCAGTGTTCACCTTTAACACAAAAAACGGAAGTCGCGCTTGTTGAATATCTTCATTGATCGCCACAACATGGCAGAAAATAAGACTCGTATGCAAAATAAAAAATAAAAAAACATCTGCGATGGAGGAAAGCGCTACACGGCTTGAACCTGAGGCCAGGGAGGTGTTGCTTTACAGAGACTCATCTGACACCAGAGTCTCCTCTGCTGGCATCAAGATCAGAACTGGGAGGAAGTGGAAGGCACAGGAGGCCGTTGACCAGACAGAAGCAAGGCTGAGACATGGCGTCTTAGTAGGTGCTGTGGCAGTCGGACGAGCTGGGCTGGGTAGCTACACAAGACCACGCTATGACAGAGAGAGATGGCTGATGGTGCAGGGAGAGATCCGTGCAGAGGTTGAGGAGGAACGCCGGAGCAAGACAGTGGCCATGCGCCAGCAAGGAGCCTGGACAAATTGGGACCACGCATCTACCCGGAAGATCACCTGGACAGAACTTTGGAAGTCAAAACCAGCAAGACTCAAGTTCCTGATCCAGTCAGTGTATGATGTCCTCCTAAGTCCATCTAATCTTCATTGCTGGAGGCTAGCAGAAACACCTGAATGCCCACTGTGCAAGGCACAGGGTTCCCTAGAGCGTATCCTGAGCTGCTGCCCTAAAGCCCTGGGAGAGGGGAGGTACGCATGGCGCCAGTACCAGGTGCTGAAGGCAGTAGCAGACACCATTGGCACTGAAATCCATCAGAGCAAACACCAGGTCCCAGTCAGGCACGACATCTCCTTCGTCAAGGCAGGGGAGAAACCACAGGCAGGACGTAAGGCCCCAACCGGACTGCTAGCCACAGCCAGTGTGACTGGCAGCTGCAGGTGGATCTTGGCAGACAGCTGAAGTTTAGCATAGCAAGGACATCACTGAGGCCAGACCTTGTCTTAACTTCTGACTCAACGAAGCATGTTGTGCTGCTGGAACTTACAGTCCCCTGGGAAGACCGGATGGAGGAGGCCCATGAGCGAAAGAAAGCCAAATACCTTGAGAGAGAGCGGCTCGAGGGCCCGCTGTGAGCCAATAGAAGTGGGCTGCAGGGGCTTTCTAGGGCAATCTGTGCATCGAGCATTCAGACTTCTTGGAATCAGAGGGTTGCCGGAGAGAAGAGCCACCAGAAACATCAGCGAGGCTGCTGAGAAAGCCTCAAGGTGGTTGTCGATCAAGAGGGAAGACGGATGGAGTAGTACGCTGCTTGGACACAAGCCGGAGCCTGATCAGCCCCGGTTGGGTCTCCCGGGCGAGGGTGTATAGAGATCAAAGACCCGAAACACTCAATGAACCTCGGTTCTTTACTGAAGATGTGTCCAAGCTGCACCGCAAGGTGTTTCTCAATCTATGCATTTTAAATCATAAACAAACGCTAGCAAAGATCAGCTAACAATAAAGCCTACGGAAGTCGCTTTATCCCGCGCTCTAAAAATGTCCATCAACGTTTTATATACTGTACATGCTGTGAGGATATATGCATTGTACTAACATTCATAATAACATGTCATATTTAAGTATTTTGCTCATTTTAAGCATAGGCTCTTTAATTTCACAGCCGTATCACAACGTTTGCTTTTCCCTTCAACAACAACACTACTAATCAGGGCAGACTTCATGAGAGACAAAAAAAGACTACTTTGGGACAAATGATGATTCAGAACCTTATATTTTTGACCCTGAATATACGGAGGATGACCAACAAGTTTTAGAAGCTATGTGCAAAACAAATCCAGCTTTGGTGAAACAATAAGCATTATGTAGCAGTATTGCTGAGTGCTAGACAAGACATATAAACTACGAACATAATTAAAGATGCCAGCCTGACACGCCATCAAACATTTCAGGATACTACCATGCTTAAGTTAGCTTGTTAACAGCTAACACGTGTCAAGTACCAGGTTATCTGACTCTGAGGTGCACAGCTGTGAAATTGGCAAAAAAAAAAAAAGTTACCATGCTAACAGCTAGCATACATCAAGTACAAGTTATACGACCCTGAAGTGAATCGCTGTAAAAATAGCTGAACAAGTTAGCATGTGAATGCTAGTTAGCTCTCTTTGATCACGGCGCCGCTAAAAGTAGTTCCTGAGTGTTTACCAATATTGTTAATACTTGGTTAATATTCGGTATGGAGTATTGTCGGCGGTTTTTGGATGTTTTTTAGAGGTCTTTATGGGCGTAATGGTGTACTCCTGTCATGTCTGTGTGATCATGTTTTGTTTTAGTCATGTTTGGTTTTGTTTTTGGACTTTTTGTGCACTTTTGTTTGTTTTGTCGACATTGCAACCATTAGTTTTCACCTGTCACGTCACACACCTGTTTCACGTTTTGAGTCACGCACCTGTTTTCACTAATCATGTTTGTAGTATTTAAGTTCATTGTTTTCAGTTTGTCTTGCTGGCGACATCTGTCAGGACGTGGACTATGGTGTGTTTGTTTTCCCGAGATGCAAGTAAAGCTGGACTGGTCATGGCGTGAAGGTAAATACATATTTATTTAAAACACTAACAAACTACAAAAAAAGGAAGCAAACAAAAGGCGCGCACAAGGGCGGAAGTACAAAAACTTGGCTAATGAAACAAAAACTAGGACAAAGGCAAAACTATGGACGTAAAATTAATAAACACTTACTGTGGCATGGCATGAAGCATGAATAACAAGTGTCAGGAATGTGCAGAGCATAAATGCGGGATGTCGCCAGCAAGACAAACTGAAAACAATGAACTTAAATACTGCAGACATGATTAGTAAAAACAGGTGCGTGACTCAAAACGTGAAACAGGTGTGTGACGTGACAGGTGAAAACTAATGGTTGCTATGGTGACAAAACAAACAAAAGTGCACAAAAAGTCCAAAAACAAAACCGAACATGACTAAAACAAAACATGATCACACAGACATGACAACTCCCATTAGCTGCATTGTTAGCCCCCTCGTACTTGCCATATTTTACGACTTAGAAAGCATTAAAAGAAAAACGCATGTGTTCTTGTCTTACATAATAGACAAAATTCCAATAAGAGCTGGTTCCCGGCTAATTGTTATGTTGTCGGTTGCAAGCAAAGAATTCAGTTAAAAACATCCACGCCATTAGTCCAAATATCCCTGGAAGATCAGACTAAAATATCCAGTTTTACTCCTCAGCATGAAATTATAGCTAGAGATGAACATAACTTTGTTTTCCAACCACGGGAACGAAGAAAGTGATGTTGATTTGCGACCAAGTGCTAAGTCAACCAATTAAGCTCGTACAGGTTTTATTTTATAACACTGAAAGATAGACAGGCGCTAAAAGGAAAGTTTTCTACTTTGTAAAAAGAAGCAGGAGGCCATTATAACTCTTAGAAAACATGAATTTCTGTCAGCGGTGCCTTTTTGTCTGCGCCCTCAGGGGAGACTGAAGGCAAACCTATACCATATAAGTCGCTTTGAGGATGTCTTCTTTGCAGACAGGCCCTCTCAGGCACAGACGTATAAATGAAGGTATCGAGCCCGAGAGAATGGATTTCTGCTGTGTGCGGATGTCATGCGGACAAGTCTCACTGCTGCCACGCTGGTGTATTGGAAGTGGGTTCTAGCTCTGATGCAGGAACGTAGACAGTTCTTAAACATTCTTTTGTCAAGCCCTAGTGGGAACACGCCATTTTCTACGTACAGTATGTAGCTTTGATGCTAATTACTAAGGGTGTGTTTGGGGACCTAACGACTATTCGATTCTGAACAGAAATACCATGGTCCGTAAACCAGGCACGGGTAGATTTTGCGCTGTGTGCAGGCGCCAAGTCCTGTTGGAACTTGAAATCTCCTTCTCCATAGAGCAGGTCAGCAGCAGGAAGCATGAAGTGCTCTAAAACTTGCTGGTAGACGGCTGCGTTCACCCTGGATCTCAGGAAACAGAGTGGACCGACTCCAGCAGATGACATGGCACCCCAAACCATCACTGATGGTGGAAACTTTACACTAGACTTCAGGCAACGTGGATCCTGTGCCTCTCCTGTCTTCCTCCGGACTCTGGGACCTCGATTTCCAAAGGAAATGCAAAATTTGCATGGTTGGGTGATGGTTTGGGGTGCCATGTCATCTGCTGGTGTCGGTCCACTCTGTTTCCTGAGATCCAGGGTCAACGCAGCCGTCTACCAGCAAGTTTTAGAGCACTTCATGCTTCCTGCTGCTGACCTGCTCTATGGAGAAGGAGATTTCAAGTTCCAACAGGACTTGGCGCCTGCACACAGCGCAAAATCTACCCGTGCCTGGTTTACGGACCATGGTATTTCTGTTCTAAATTGGCCCGCCAACTCCCCTGACCTTAGCCCCATAGAAAATCTGTGGGGTATTGTGAAAAGGAAGATGCAGAATGCCAGACCCAAAAACGCAGAAGAGTTGAAGGCCACTATCAGAGCAACCTGGGCTCTCATAACACCTGAGCAGTGCCAGAAACTCATCGACTCCATGCCACGCCGCATTAACGCAGTAATTGAGGCAAAAGGAGCTCCAACCAAGTATTGAGTATTGTACATGCTCATATTTTTCATTTTCATACTTTTCAGTTGGCCAACATTTCTAAAAATCCCTTTTTTGTATTAGCCTTAAGTAATATTCTAATTTTGTGACACACGGAATTTTGGATTTTCATTTGTTGCCACTTCAAATCATCAAAATTAAATGAAATAAACATTTGAATGCATCAGTCTGTGTGCAATGAATAAATATAATGTACAAGTTACACCTTTTGAATGCAATTACTGAAATAAATCAAGTTTTTCAAAATATTCTAATTTACTGGCTTTTACCTGTATATTAGGCACAACACAACCAGGCTTATATTTAATATGCCACAAATTAATCCCGCATAACAAACACCTACCCCCTCCCGTCCATATAACCCGCCAATACAACTCAAACACCTGCACAACACACTCAATCCCACAGCCCAAAGTACCGTTCACCTCCCCAAAGTTCATATAGCACATATATTTCCCCAAAGTCCCCAAAGTTACGTACGTGACATGCACATAGCGGCACGCACGTACGGGCAAGCGATCAAATGTTTGGAAGCCGCAGCTGCATGCGTACTCACGGTACCGCGTCTGCGCATCCAACTCAAAGTCCTCCTGGTAAGAGTCTCTGTCGTCCCAGTTCTCCACAGGCCAATGGTAAAGCTTGACTGTCATCTTCCGGGAATGTAAACAATGAAACACCGGCTGTGTTATCCGGCACAACAGTCAAGGGGTGCATACTACGGCGGGGGTGCGTTATCCGGCACAACACCTGCCGCAATACACCGCTTCCCACCCACAGCTTTCTTCTTTGCTGTCTCCATTGTTCATTGAACAAATTGCAAAAGATTCACCAACACAGATGTCCAGAATACTGTGGAATTTTGCGATGAAAACAGACGACTTAATAGCTGGCCACCATGCTGTCCCAAAATGTCCTCTACAATCCGTGACGTCACGTGCTGACGTCATCATACCGAGACGTTTTCAGCAGGATATTTCGCGTGAAATTTAAAATTGCACTTTAGTAAGCTAACCGGGTTGGGTTAGGGTTAGGGTTAGGGTTAGGGTTAGGGTTAGGGTTAGCCCTAACCCTTCCTTGAGGCTATATAGTTTATACGGCCAATACGGGTTAGGGTTAGGGTTAGGGTTAGGGTTAGGGTTAGTTACCCCTAACCCTAACCCTAACCCTAACCCTAACCCTAACCCGTATTGGCCGTATAAACTATCAGACTGCGTGGTCGGTAGTAGTGGCTTTCAGTAAGCCTTTAAGGTAGTATTAAATTTGGATCAATGTGAGTGATACGTTTTTTTTATTCATTACAATCTACCTGTTATCTTACTGACGTAGGGAAAAAAAATACAAAATATAATATATAAGGGTCCTCTTATATGCAGCATTATCCTCACATCGCCTCCCCCCATCTTTGTATTACTCTGATTTGTTCCTAGGTGAGTAATTCTCTAGCATACTGTCTCATTCTCGTCAGAGCACACACTACTGATTGCAGAATCTAACCTCTCCAACTCCACTGAGTGCTATCCAATGGTTTTGGCTCTCACTCACTTTAAAAGATAATATCACTGCGGTCCCACTAGTGCACTTCCACCATGATAGCGCATTTTAACGCCTTAGTAGTCCCAATTAATGGACGCTTACGTACTCTGCAGTGACAGCTGATCATTAATTGCTTGAATCCATCGCTCGCAAAGGTCTTGATCTGAGCAGTGGAAGGCCATCTCGTCGCATTGCCACTGATGCTGCTTCATCCGCCTCACGTAGAAGACTGTTTGGAAACAAAAGAGACTCGGTCATGATAACTTTCAGAAATTGGGTCATTAGGTCGTTATCTTTTCCGCTCTTAATTTTCCCCATATATGACTTACTCTCCAACACCCTTCCTTGAGGCTATACCTATTAATGTGCATTTCTAAAGACTCATGCAGGTGGAGTCTCTTCATTGTCTTTGTTACTAGTTTCCTTCTTGTCAAGTCTGCTGTTTTTAGAAGTTATTTTTGCAAGATTTTTCAAAAAAAAAGATTTTACAAAAAAAAAAAAAAAAAAAGTCCACTGGGATATGAGTCATAATGTTCAGTATTTATTAGGGGAGTGAATCTTTGGGTTTTGATTTAGAATTGATTCTTGATTAAACACGATTCTTGCAATGTATTATTTGGTATAATAATTTTCACAGAGGTTAGAAAATCTCTTTCTGATTGCAAGAAGATGGCCTAAAACAGTGATTCTCAAACTGTGGGTTCCATTTAGTGGTACGCCAAAGGAATCGCTTGATGAAAGTACAGTGTTTTATTTCCTCGTATTCAAACTCAGTGTTACTGTTCAAACTGTGTGTAATGTTACAGTTTCCAAAAATATTTAAATATGCTTCTTAATATACTACTGTGTCTTAATGTTGGTCATTATGGCTTGTACATGGTGAACACAGTTTGAGAATCACGTGCCTAAAAATATATTTTAATAAGTTATTCTTATAAATAAATAAAAAATTATTTTCTAAGTAGTTTTATTTGTATTTTTTTTTAATTATTTTTTAATTAATCAGTCCAACAAAATAATACATAATAATAAAAAAATAGTTTTTTTGAAAATTATGCATCGATCAAGTGTCAGGATGACTAAATAAAAAATATTTAAAAAAATCATAAAACACAAAATGAATTGCAATTCGGATGCGAATCGATTCTTGTGTGCGCTCCTAGTTGTTTATATAAATGGGTTATACTTGTATAGCGCTTTTCTACCTTCAAGGTACTCAAAGCGCTTTGACAGTATTTCCACATTCACACACACATTCACCAGAGGTGGGTAGTAACGCGCTACATTTACTCCGTTACATCTACTTGAGTAACTTTTGGGATAAATTGTACTTCTAAGAGTAGTTTTAATGCAACATACTTTTACTTTTACTTGAGTATATTTATAGAGAAGAAACGCTACTTTTACTCCGCTACTTTTATCTACATTCAGCTCGCTACTCGCTACGAATTTTTATCGATCTGTTAATGCACGCTTTGTTTGTTTTGGTCTGTCAGACAGACCTTCATAGTGCCTGCGTTTCAACGAATACAGTCACTGGTGACGTTCACTCAGTTCCACCAATCAGATGCAGTCACTGGTGACGTTGGACCAATCAAACAGAGCCAGGCGGTCACATGACCTGACTTAAACAAGTTGAAAAACTTATTGGGGTGTTACCATTTAGTGGTCAATTGTACGGAATATATACTGTACTGTGCAATCTACTAATACAAGTTTCAATCAATCAATCAAAAGTGTGAAGGAAAAAAGACTCTTTTTTTATTTCAACCGTACATCCCGTCAAAAGCCTAAAGACTGACTGCACAGTTCCTGTCTTCACAATAAAAGTGCTGCTCCATCGCGCCTGCGCTTTCAAAACAAGAGTCTCCGAAAGCCAGCGCAAACAAGCTAGCAAGCTACGGAGTTTGCCGCCAATGTATTTCTTGTAAAGTGTATAAAAACGAATATGGAAGCTGGACAAATAAGATGCCAAAAACCAACCACTTTCATGTGGTATTAGACAGAAAGGAGGAACTTTTTTTCTCCTCCATTTGAAAACGTGGACGCTATCAGCACTACTGTCTGATTACAATCAATGCAAGTCATCAGAATCAGGTAATACACCAACTTATATTCTTGTCTTCATGAAAGAAAGGAATCTATATGTGTTAAACATGCATGTATATCCATTAAAACACCTTTAACATGTAAAAAAAAAACGGCAAAATAAATAAATATAAATTATATACTGTATATATATATGTGTGTATATATATAAATTTGTGTATATATATATGTGTGTATATATATATATATATATATATATATATATATATATATATATATATGTGTGTGTATATATATATATATATATATATATATATATATATATATATATATATATATATATATATATATATATATATATATATGATATGTGTGTGTATGTTACTCATCAGTTACTCAGTACTTGAGTAGTTTTTTCACAACATACTTTTTACTTTTACTCAAGTAAATATTTGGGTGACTACTCCTTACTTTTACTTGAGTAATAAATCTCTAAAGTAACAGTACTCTTGAGTACAATTTCTGGCTACTCTACCCACCTCTGACATTCACACACTGATGGCGGGAGCTGCCATGCAAGGCGCTAACCAGCAGCCATCAGGAGCAAGGGGTGAAGTGTCTTGCCCAAGGACACAACGGACGTGACTAGGATGGTAGAAGGTGGGGATTGAACCCCAGTAACCAGCAACCCTCCGATTGCTGGCACGGCCACTCTACCAACTTCGCCACGCCGTCCCCATATGTTTAATATACCGTAAGATTTTTGTTAAAATAAAGCCAATAATGACATTTTTTGTGGTCCCCTTTTATTTAGAAAAGAACCGAAAAGTACCAAAAATACTGGTATCGGGACAACACTAATACACACACACCGAGCACCTACTGGCAGAAATATAGATCGGCACCTTTGGATTTGAGGGCCCATCTTCTGCCCATTATCAACAGACATATTTTTTTCTCTCACTTTCAGGATAACCAATAACAGCTCTCGAAATGATGACTCGTACCTGGCGACTCCTCACTAAAGTATGAGTTTCTGTCCCTTCCTCGCTCAGAGTTCTCTGAGAATGTTCTGGAATCCCTACTAAGCTGAGACTCCTTGCTAAGAACTCTTTGTTTAAGCTGGGATCTGTCTGAGAGGGTTCCTAGTAGAGATGCGCGGATAGGCAATTATTTCATCCGCAACCGCGTCAGAAAGTCGTCAACCATCCGCCATCCACCCGATGTAACGTTTGATCAGAACTGCACCCGCCCACCATCCGCCCGTTGTTATATATCTAATATTAATAAAAAAATTAAAAAAAGGGTGAAAACTACCCGAATTGCACCTTGTGCAGACAAGATTTTTCGATCGGACACGGAGGAATTAGCGATGTAAAAGACCACGTTGGGACAAAAAAACACAAGTCTAATGCCGTTGCTAGCGATACAAGTGGAAAACTTTCAACGTTTTTCGTCGCCCAAACAGATTCTTTGGATGTGATAAATGCCGAAGTTTTATTTACGGAGGCAATAATTGAGCATGGACTTCCAATCGCACTGGCTGATCACATGGGACAGTTAATAATGTAATGCAACCTTTAAAAATCATTACGCGGTGATCGCGATCCCAAAAATAAACTTTTCTTGCATGATAATGTCCAGAAAAATTCGCTTTATATTACTATAGAGTCCTTTTAACGAATGAGTTTGATGGTTTATCACAAACCTTAAATGAAAGAAGTCCTTTGTTCTCCTGCACCATGCATGCGCAATCCTGTCGGCTGTATTTCACAGCACGACATACTGTAAAAAGTGTTTATACTATTTATACTTTCAATTAACAAATTGAAGTCTTGTGAAAGGTTGACAGGATAACTGGCATTAACTGTCAAAATAATTTCAAACTATTGAAGTTAGCTTACAGAATAAACATGTCAATCAACCCATATGATTTTTGCTGTAATATTTTTATTTTGAAAAGTCACTGTGACTGATAGAAAAGTGATGGTTTTAGCAACATTTTAACCTGTCTGAATGCTAATAGTCATTTTGCGTCGGGGGGCGAAGCCCTGAACCCTCCACCAGGACTTTCCTGGACCTACCGGGGCCTGCGGCCCTTGGACCCTGGCTACTAGGTTTTTCTGATTTAAAAGTTGGCAGGTATGGTGAGGTTATAAAGCTTTTGCCTGTTAAAGAAAGGAGACTGATCCAATGCACAGACATTCGCGTGCCACGCTGTCACGACCCAGACGCACACCAGTGCGCAATCATATGGGAGCCGCGCAGAGCGCACCTCCAAGCGCGTCTCGCTGCCGGCGACGGCCAGATATGGGCCCACGCTCCAGCGCCATCCATTTTCAGGGCTAGTTGATTCGGCAGGTGGGTTGTTACACACTCCTTAGCGGGTTCCAACTTCCATGGCCACCGTCCTGCTCTCTATATCAACCAGGGTGAGCCCCACCCCTTTCATGAGCGCACTACGCGCGGAGTGACCCCTGTTACGCGCCCCCGGCAACAGGGGTGGCAAGCAGGTAAGCTGCGCGGGCGGAGCGCGCGGAGTGACCCATGTTACGAGCCCCCGGCCACGGGGGTGGCGGGCAGGTAAGCTGCTTACCTGCTGCGCGTGACGCCGGCCGCGGCGAAAGCGGACGAGGCGGGGTGTCGGTGCGGTGGGCGCGGTAGTGACCCTGGACGTGCGTCGGGCCCTTCTCGCGGATCGCCTCAGCTACGGCTCCCGGTGGGGCCCTCTCGGGGGAAGGGGCCTCGGTCCCGGACCCCGGCGAGGCGTCCCTTCTCCGCTCCGTAAAAGTGTCCATCTCTTTTCTTTTTTTTTCTTCTGTTGTGGCATATGCAGCAGGTGCCTGCTCGTTTTTTCGTATGTGGGTAACAACATTTAACTATGTATATATATTTCCGAATTGGTTTAACTGCCACCCGCAAAAAAAAAAAAAAAAAAAATTAATCCGCCCGACCCGACCCGCGAGCGGATAAAATCTTAGTTTTTTTAATTTCATCCGCCCGATCCGCGGATAATCCGCGGACTCCGCGGTTGTGTCCGCAAACCGCGCATCTCTAGTTCCTAGGGTCTTCAGGAGTACAGGACCCAATCGTTTAGTTCCCTTGAGACAGGACTACTACGTTTACCTGTGAATGCATACGGATTCTGCAGGAGGTGCTTGGCGGCCTTGGTCTGGTCGTTGATGTATGTCTTGTGCACGGCCACGATCTCCCGCACCTGATAAGCATGGATGCTGGCTGCGGAGACATTATCACAATCCTAAATTATTCAACAGGCTTTACAACGCAAGCTGACAGTCCTTGTAATGAGTTTTTCCTCCGCTTTATACTTGTTCACACACACACAGGCTTGAATACTATAATGACAATTCCAAAGATGAATTATGTAAGGCGTTATTTTGATACCAGCTTTTTTTCCCCCCACCCCCCGTCCGTTTATTCAACTTGCCACAAAACTGTGTGACGAAAGCTCAGTGGCGAGTTTAACCGGCGCTGAAAAGAATGGGAAGGAAAAACCAAGTCACGTCTCAAGGGACGGAGGGAGGGTTGGCGTCGGAAACTACATCCTCTTGTTCCCCTTTCCCACGGGGGCAGGGTTTAAGCTGCCGGTTCCTGATGGCTCTGTGATAAAAAAAAAAAAAAAGACCTGTGCAGCATTTAGGAAGGGCTGTTCATTAAAAGAATTCCTCGAGTAGAGCGTGATCCGGTTCCTCCAGTACAAGGAGACGGGGTGGATCAGCGTCATCGGGCGGCTTTTGGCAGCGACATCAAAGATTTTAATGCGTTTTAATGAACTACTTGAAAGCGAGGGAGTGAGAAACTGAAGAACGTTGTAAAACAGAAAAAAGGCTGCTATTTTTGCCGGACATTTATAGTGGATCACACTTTAAACTTTCTTTACACTGCATTTTCTTTATAAGTCACAATCCTTATGTAAGACAAAAACACGATTTTCTTTTTTTATGCAATCTAAATCGTAAATAAACACTAGCAAAAGTCAGCTAACTATGCAGGTATTAGGAGTTGCTCTATTCTGCCTATAAAGCGCTCCAAAAACCTCCATTAAGGTTTTATATACATGCTGTAAGTATATATGTAATGTAGTCACATTCATAATTACATGTAATATTTACATATTTTGATCATTTTAAGCATACGATGGCGTATTAATCACAACATTAACTTTCCCTCCAACAACAACAATGCTACTAATCATGGCAGACTTCATAAAGGAGACAACAGAAACTACTTTGGGACAAATGATGATCCAGAAACTTATATTTTTGAGCCTGAATATACGGAGGATGATCTACAAGTTTTAGAAGCTGTGTGCTCAACAGATGCAACATTAGTGAAACACGAAGCATCACGTAGCAGTACTGCTAAGTCCTGAACAAGATATACAAACAATGAACATAATTTTTTTTTTTAAACACTTACTGTACAATGTCTGCTCTCACTGGGATGACGACTGATGGAATGTTCATTACTTCCCGCCGTTTAGATGAATAATTAATCATAATCCTCACAAAGGATTGTGCAGAAGTTTTGGGGAGGCTGAGATTTCTTAGATAAATAAAGTCTTTAGTGCGATTAAACAAAAAAAATAGTCCCTAGAGAAAAAAATGACAACTATATAAAAATAATCACTGACCTTGTTCACAGTAAATAATACACAATTTCAGAAGCTTGGCTCGTTTACAGTTGAAAAATATATTTTTTTAAAGTGACATTTTACAGCAGATTTTGAGAAGCTGAAATTTTTAGGTAAAAAAAACTTGAGTGCAATTAAAAAAAATCGGTCACTATAGAAAATAATAACTACTATATAAAAATAATCACTGACCCATCTCAGCGCTTATAAATAATACAGAATTTTAGAAGTGGCTTGTTTATAGTTGGAAAAATATATATTTATGTGACATTTTCACAGCAGACTTAATCAATAGAAACCTCAAGTGCGATTAAAAAAATGTGTCACGATAGAAAAAATAATGTCACTATATTAAAAAAATAATTAACCCTTCTCACAGCTTATAAATATTACACAATTTCGAAAGCTTGGCTCATTTACAGTTGAAAAGAACATTTGTATGTGATATTTTTACAGCAGATTTTGGAAAGCTGAAATTGTAAGGTAAATAAAACCTCGAGTGCGGTTAAAAATCTGTTGCTATAGAAAAAATGACCGCCATGTAAAAATAATCACTGACTCATCTCCTGGCTTATAAATAATACACAATTTCAAAAGTTTGGCTTCTTTACAGTTGGAAAAAAATATATGTATAATATTTTCACTGCAGATTTTGGGAAGCTGACATTTTCAGTCAATAGAACCTCAAGTGTGATTAAAAAACTACAGGAGAAAAAATCACTAAATAAAAATAATAATTAACCCATCTCACAGCTTATAAATAATACACAATTTCAAAAGCTTGGATCGTTTACTGTTGAAAAAAAATTAAATGTGATACTTTCACAGCAGATTTTGAGAAGGTGAGATTTTTACATTAATAAAACCTTGAGTGTGATTAAAAAAAAAAAATCTGTCACTACAGAAAAAAAAAAATCACTATATAAAAATAATAATTAACATATCTCACGGCTTAAATAATATGCAATTTCAAAAGCTTGGCTCGTTTACAGTTGAAAAAAATATTCATATTTTATATTTTTGACAGCAAATTTTGGCGAGCTGACTTTTTCATTCAATAGAACCTCGAGTGTGATTAAAAAAAAAAAAGGGTCATTATAGGGAAAAAAAGATAGCCACTATATAAAAATAATCACTGACCCATCTCCTGGCTTATAAATAATACACAATTTCAAAAGTTTGGCTTGTTTACAGTTGGAAAAAAATATATGTATAATATTTTCACAGCAGATTTTGGGAAGCTGACATTTTCAGTCAATAGAACCTCGAGTGTGATTAAAAAATAAAAATCTGTCACTACAGAAAAAAAAATCACTAAATAAAAATAATAATTAACCCATCTCACAGCTTATAAATAATACACAATTTCAAAAGCTTGGCTCGTTTACTGTTGAAAAAAATTCACATATGATACTTTTACAGCAGATTTTGAGAAGGTGAGATTTTTACATTAATAAAACCTTGAGTGTGATTAAAAAAAAAATCACTATATAAAAATAATAATTAACATATCTCACGGCTTAAATAATACGCAATTTCAAAAGCTTGGCTCATTTACAGTTGAAAAAAATATTCATATTTTATATTTTTGACAGCAAATTTTGGCGAGCTGACTTTTTCATTCAATAGAACCTCGAGTGCGATTAAAAAAAAAAGTGTCATTATAGGGAAAAAAAGATAGCCACTATATAAAAATAATCACTGACCCATCTCGTGGCTTATAAATAATACACAATTTCAAAAGTTTGGCTTGTTTACAGTTGGAAAAAAATATATGTATAATATTTTCACAGCAGATTTTGGGAAGCTGACATTTTCAGTCAATAGAACCTCGAGTGTGATTAAAAAATAAAAATCTGTCACTACAGAAAAAAAAATCACTAAATAAAAATAATAATTAACCCATCTCACAGCTTATAAATAATACACAATTTCAAAAGCTTGGCTCGTTTACTGTTGAAAAAAATTCACATATGATACTTTTACAGCAGATTTTGAGAAGGTGAGATTTTTACATTAATAAAACATTGAGTGTGATTAAAAAAAAAAATCACTATATAAAAATAATAATTAACATATCTCACGGCTTAAATAATACGCAATTTCAAAAGCTTGGCTCATTTACAGTTGAAAAAAATATTCATTTTTTATATTTTTGACAGCAAATTTTGGCGAGCTGACTTTTTCATTCAATAGAACCTCGAGTGTGATTAAAAAAAAAAAAGGGTCATTATAGGGAAAAAAAGATAGCCACTATATAAAAATAATCACTGACCCATCCCCTGGCTTATAAATAATACACAATTTCAAAAGTTTGGCTTTTACAGTTGGAAAAAAATATATGTATAATATTTTCACAGCAGATTTTGGGAAGCTGACATTTTCAGTCAATAGAACCTCGAGTGTGATTAAAAAATAAAAATCTATCACTACAGAAAAAAAAATAATTACTAAATAAAAATAATAATTAACCCATCTCATAGCTTATAAATAATACACAATTTCAAAAGCTTGGCTCATTTACTGTTGAAAAAAATTCACATATGATACTTTTACAGCAGATTTTGAGAAGGTGAGATTTTTACATTAATAAAACCTTGAGTGTGATTAAAAAAAAAATCACTATATAAAAATAATAATTAACATATCTCACGGCTTAAATAATACGCAATTTCAAAAGCTTGGCTCATTTACAGTTGAAAAAAATATTCATATTTTATATTTTTGACAGCAAATTTTGGCAAGCTGACTTTTTCATTCAATAGAACCTCGAGTGTGATTAAAAAAAAAAAAAGGGTCATTATAGGGAAAAAAAGATAGCCACTATATAAAAATAATCACTGACCCATCTCCTGGCTTATAAATAATACACAATTTCAAAAGTTTGGCTTGTTTACAGTTGGAAAAAAATATATGTATAATATTTTCACAGCAGATTTTGGGAAGCTGACATTTTCAGTCAATAGAACCTCGAGTGTGATTAAAAAATAAAAATCTGTCACTACAGAAAAAAAAATCACTAAATAAAAATAATAATTAACCCATCTCACAGCTTATAAATAATGCACAATTTCAAAAGCTTGGCTTGTTTACTGTTGAAAAAAATTCACATATGATGCTTTTACAGCAGATTTTGAGAAGGTGAGATTTTTACATTAATAAAACCTTGAGTGTGATTAAAAAATAAATAAATCTGTCACTACAGAACAAAAAAATCACTTTATAAAAATAATAATTAACATATCTCACGGCTTAAATAATACGCCATTTCAAAAGCTTGGCTCATTTACAGTTGAAAAAAATATTCATATTTTATATTTTTGACAGCAAATTTTGGCGAGCTGACTTTTTCATTCAATAGAACCTCGAGTGTGATTTTAAAAAAAAGTGTCATTATAGGGAAAAAAAGATAGCCACTATATAAAAATAATCACTGACCCATCTCGAGGCTTGTAAATAATACACAATTTGGAACATCTGGTTCGTTTACAGTTGAAATGTGTGATATTTTTACAGCAGATTTTGGGAATCTTTTTTTCAGGAGTGAGGATATCGAAGTGACTTACTAAGGGTTCATGTCCCGATAAATGATGCATTCAGAAGTGTTCGCCTTGTCGGAGGTTTGCCGTTCAAATCTGATGGCAAATCAGTTTCGAAGTACTGACGCTCACAGACTCATTTCGCTTATTTCCCCCGTGAACTTTTTGAGATGTTCACATTTCAATCCCTAAATTTGCCCCCGCTTGCACCTGCTCTAATGAAAGTCATTCAAAGACTCTGGCGAGGAGGAAGGACGTGACACGGCCAGTTGAAGTGACCTCCGCACCAGCGTCCCTGCCTGTCTCTCCTGCCCAATTATGAAGTTGATATGGCCAAACGGATGGCGCTCGCAGTCGCCGCCACGACATATTATTCCTCTCGAGGGAGTCTGGGCCTGGAATAGGATTTCATTTCCTTCCCAAATAAAAACGATGCGACCGTGCAGGCATAAATAACTCGGCGGCCATCGATATTCACACTCTGACAAATAGGAAGAAGAGCGATGGCCTCAGGGGGTTGGAAATATGACAATAAACAATTGAATGTAAATGGAATGCAGACATTGTAAATGGCTTTTACTGCTATCATTTGCACTTTTCATGAGGTAACACGTGAAATGGACTTTAAAAATGGTGGACACCTGACAGGTTGACACAACCGCTCAATCAAATCTGCAAACACAACTTCCTGGCAAGTTATATGGCGCTTTACAGGCGTAATAAGTTAGCAATCCATTAGATAACTAATCAGGGTTAACACAAGAGTTGAGATACGCGACAACGGGACTTTATCGTCCATGGTGTAATGGCTTCCAATGCAACATAAGGGCAATTTTGCATTAAGTGTACATTTGGCATATAATACCATTGTTGCCCTAGGGCAGGGGTCGGCAACCCAAAATGTTGAAAGAGCCAAAATTACAAAAACAAATCTGTATGGAGCCGCAAAAAATTAAAAGCCATATTACAAACCCTGTTTCCATATGAGTTTGGAAATTGTGTTAGATGTAAATATAAACGGAATACAGTGATTTGCAGATCATTTTCAACCCATATTCAGTTGAATATGCTACAAAGACAAGATATTTGATCTTCAAACTCATAAACTTTATTTATTTTCTGCAAATAATAATTAACTTAGAATTTCATGGTTGCAACATGTGCCAAAGTAGTTGGGAAAGGGCATGTTCACCACTGTGTTACATGGCCTTTCCTTTTAACAACACTCAGTAAACGTTTGGGAACTGAGGAGACACATTTTTTAAGCTTCTCAGGTGGAATTCTTTCCCCATTCTTGCTTGATGTACAGCTTAAGTTGTTCAACAGTCCGGGGGTCTCCGTTGTGGTATTTTAGGCTTCATAATGCGCCACACATTTTCAATGGGAGACAGGTCTGGACTACAGGCAGGCCAGTCTAGTACCCGCACTCTTTTACTATGAAGCCACGTTGATGTAACACGTGCCTTGGCATTGTCTTGCTGAAATAAGCAGGGGCGTCCATGGTAACGTTGCTTGGATGGCAACATATGTTGCTCCAAAACCTGTATGTACCTTTCAGCATTAATGGCACCTTCACAGATGTGTAAGTTACCCATGTCTTGGACACTAATACACCCCCATACCATCACACATGCTGCCTTTTACACTTTCACCCTAGAACAATCCGGATGGTTCTTTTCCTCTTTGGTCCGGAGGACACGACATCCACAGTTTCCAAAAACAATTTGAAATGTGGACTCGTCAGACCACAGAACACTTTTCCACTTTGTATCAGTCCATCTTAGATGAGCTCAGGCCCAGCGAAGCCGACGGCGTTTCTGGGTGTTGTTGATAAACGGTTTTCGCCTTGCATAGGAGAGTTTTAACTTGCACTTACAGATGTAGCGACCAACTGTAGTTACTGACAGTGGGTTTCTGAAGAGTTCCTGAGCCCATGTGGTGATATCCTTTACACACTGGTGTCACTTGTTGATGCAGTACAGCCTGAGGGATCGAAGGTCACGGGCTTAGCTGCTTACGTGCAGTGATTTCTCCAGATTCTCTGAATGATGATATTACGGACCGTAGATGGTGAAATCCCTAATTTCCTTACAATAGCTGCTTGAGAAAGGTTTTTCTTAAACTGTTCAACAATTTGCTCACGCATTTGTTGACAAAGTGGTGACCCTCGCCCCATCCTTGTTTGTGAATGACTGAGCATTTCATGGAATCTACTTTTATACCCAATCATGGCACCCACCTGTTCCCAATTAGCATGCACACCTGTGGGATGTTCCAAATAAGTGTTTGATGAGCATTCCTCAACTTTATCAGTATTTATTGCCACCTTTCCCAACTTCTTTGTCACGTGTTGCTGGCATCAAATTCTAAAGTTAATGATTATATGCAAAAAAAAAAATATGTTTATCAGTTTGAACATCAAATATGTTGTCTTTGTAGCATATTCAACTGAATATGGCTTGAAAATGATTTGCAAATCATTGTATTCCGTTTATATTTACATCTAACACAATTTCCCAACTCATATGGAAATGGGGTTTGTACATACAGAGAGTGTGTCATGAGATATAAATTGAATTAAGATGACTTAAAGGAAACTAAATGACCTCAAATATACCTACAAATGAGGCATAATGATGCAATATGTACATATAGCTGGCCTAAATAGCATGTTAGCATCGATTAGCTTGCAGTCATGCAGTGACCAAATATGTCTGATTAGCATTCCACACAAGTCAATAACATCAACAAAACTCACCTTTGTGCATTCATGCACAACGTTAAAAGTTTGGTGGACAAAATGAGACAGAAAAAGAAGTGGCATAAAACACGTCCTAGAAAGTCGGAGAAAGTTGTATATGTAAACAAACTACGGTGAGTTCAAGGACCGCCAAAATTAGTAGGACAAAACGGCGCTCACCAAATACTCGAATCAGTGAAGCATGTTTAATATAAACAGTGTGCTTTATAACAATTAGGGAGGTTTGTGTCATGTTTGTCCTCCTACAGAAACCATATTAAAACAAAAAATATATTTTTTCTATTTCTGGGGCTGAGGTTGCTGAGGTAGTTAAAAAGCTCCTCGGTGGCAAGGCCCCAGGGGTGGATGAGATCCGCCCGGAGTTCCTTAAGGCTCTGGATGCTGTGGGGCTATCTTGGTTGACAAGACTCTGCAGCATCGCGTGGACATCGGGGGCGGTACCTCTGGATTGGCAGACCGGGGTGGTGGTTCCTCTCTTTAAGAAGGGGAACCGGAGGGTGTGTTCTAACTATCGTGGGATCACACTCCTCAGCCTTCCCGGTAAGGTCTATTCAGGTGTACTGGAGAGGAGGCTACGCCGGATAGTCGAACCTCGGATTCAGGAGGAACAGTGTGGTTTTCGTCCTGGTCGTGGAACAGTGGACCAGCTCTATACTCTCGGCAGGGTCCTTGAGGGTGCATGGGAGTTTGCCCAACCAGTCTACATGTGTTTTGTGGACTTGTAGAAGGCATTCGACCGTGTCCCTCGGGAAGTCCTGTGGGGAGTGCTCAGAGAGTATGGGGTATCGGACTGTCTGATTGTGGCGGTCCGCTCCCTGTATGATCAGTGTCAGAGCTTGGTCCGCATTGCCGGCAGTAAGTCGGACACGTTTCCAGTGAGGGTTGGACTCCGCCAAGGCTGCCCTTTGTCACCGATTCTGTTCATAACTTTTATGGACAGAATTTCTAGGCGCAGTCAAGGCGTTGAGGGGATCTGGTTTGGTGGCTGCAGGATTAGGTCTCTGCTTTTTGCAGATGATGTGGTCCTGATGGCTTCATCTGGCCAGGATCTTCAGCTCTCGCTGGATCGGTTCGCTGCCGAGTGTGAAGCGACTGGGATGAGAATCAGTACCTCCAAGTCCGAGTCCATGGTTCTCGCCCGGAAAAGGGTGGAATGCCATCTTCGGGTTGGGGAGGAGACACTGCCCCAAGTGGAGGAGTTCAACTACCTCGGAGTCTTGTTCACGAGTGGGGGAAGAGTGGATCGTGAGATCGACAGGCGGATCGGTGCGGCATCTTCAGTAATGCGGACGCTGTATCGATCCGTTGTGGTGAAGAAGGAGCTGAGCCGGAAGGCAAAGCTCTCAATTTACCGGTCGATCTACGTTCCCATCCTCACCTATGGTCATGAGCTTTGGGTTATGACCGAAAGGACAAGATCACGGGTACAAGCGGCCGAAATGAGTTTCCTCCGCCGAGTGGCGGGGCTCTCCCTTAGAGATAGGGTGAGAAGCTCTGCCATCCGGGGGGAGCTCAAAGTAAAGCCGCTGCTCCTCCACATCGAGAGGAGCCAGATGAGGTGGTTCGGGCATCTGGTCAGAATGCCACCCGAACGCCTCCTTAGGGAGGTGTTTAGGGCACGTCCGACCGGTAGGAGGCCACGGGGAAGACCCAGGACACGTTGGGAAGACTTTGTCTCCCGGCTGGCCTGGGAACGCCTCGGGATCCCCCGGGAGGAGCTGGACGAAGTGGCTGGGGAGAGGGAAGTCTGGGCTTCCCTGCTTAGGCTGCTGCCCCCGCGACCCGACCTCGGATAAGCGGAAGAAGATGGATGGATGGATGGAATATATTTTTTCCCCCTCATCTTTTTCCATTTTTCATACATTTTTGAAAAAGCTCCAGAGAGCCACCAGGGCGGCGCTCTAGAGCCGCGGGTTGCCGACCTTTTTGGCAGAGAGAGCCATGAAAGCCAAATATTTCAAAATGTATTTCCGTGAGAGCCATATAATATTTTTTAACACCGGATACAACTAAATGCGTGCATTTTTTAGTAAGACCGACATTTTTAGAGTATAATAAGTCTCTTATTCTTTTTTAATAACATTGTTATTCTAAAGCTAACCAATAATAAATAAAGTACTTCTTACCATTAATTCGACTTCTTGAACAGGTGCGGTAGAAAATGGGTGGATGGATTAAAATGCACGAGAATGTTTTATAATTTGAACGTTATTTTTAACACTGTGATTACCTGCGGAATTATTCACTATACTTAACGTGTTAAGCAATGTCAGCTAAGATTTATCTGAGAGCCAGATGCAGTCATCAAAAGAGCCACATCTGGCTCTAGAGCCATAGGTTCCCTACCCCTGCCCTAGGGTAAACTGGGTAACACGTGGCACACTGACAAAGCTTAATCTAATGTTACTATAACAATCTACAAGGTTATTATAGTCTGCTTCTCTTTCTTCCCCTCCATTTATCTGCTTTTTTTTTTGTATTTCAGGTTATCATTACATATATGTACTGTTGCATTTGAACAATTGTATTGTTGATAATAGAGATAATTATTGTTATTATTCATTATCAATAGTGCTATTTCTATTGGTATTTGTATTGCTCCATTTGTAGTGTAACAATGTTCATTGTCATTTCTGTATTATTATTTATTTCACTAACTGCTTCTTTGCTATCACTTTTACTATCATATTTGTACATGTCGTATTTGCTGATGTTGTTCTGTTGTTGTTGTTATTGTTATTGTTGTGTTTGCTGTTGTTGTTGTTGCCTTCGTCTCTCTGTCTTATCCCCACAATTTCCCCCTCTGACTTTTTTTCCCCCTCTTTCTATCCCCTCCTGCTCCGGCCCGGCTGCGCCAAATAATAATATAGATCCATCCATCCATTTTCTACCGCTTGTCCCTTTTAGGGTCGCTGGAGCCTATCTCAGCTGCATTCGGGCAATAAAATCAATTACAAATAAGGCAACAAGAGAGGTATCCCACATTTCTCTTTTGTAAAGTAAATTTGTAGAGCCGATATGGGCATCTACAGGTAAAAGCCAGTAAATTAGATAATTTTGAAAAACTTGATTTATTTCAGTAATTGCATTCAAAAGGTGTAACTTGTACATTATATTTATTCATTGCACACAGACTGATGCATTCAAATGTTTATTTCATTTAATTTTGATGATTTGAAGTGGCAACAAATGAAAATCCAAAATTCCGTGTGTCACAAAATTAGAATATTACTTAAGGCTAATACAAAAAAGGGATTTTTACAAATGTTGGCCAACTGAAAAGTATGAAAATGAAAAATATGAGCATGTACAATACTCAATACTTGGTTGGAGCTCCTTTTGCCTCAATTACTGCGTTAATGCGGCGTGGCATGGAGTCGATGAGTTTCTGGCACTGCTCAGGTGTTATGAGAGCCCAGGTTGCTCTGATAGTGGCCTTCAACTCTTCTGCGTTTTTGGGTCTGGCATTCTGCATCTTCCTTTTCACAATACCCCACAGATTTTCTATGGGGCTAAGGTCAGGGGAGTTGGCGGGCCAATTTAGAACAGAAATACCATGGTCCGTAAACCAGGCACGGGTAGATTTTGCGCTGTGTGCAGGCGCCAAGTCCTGTTGGAACTTGAAATCTCCATCTCCATAGAGCAGGTCAGCAGCAGGAAGCATGAAGTGCTCTAAAACTTGCTGGTAGACGGCTGCGTTGACCCTGGATCTCAGGAAACAGAGTGGACCGACACCAGCAGATGACATGGCACCCCAAACCATCACTGATGGTGGAAACTTTACACTAGACTTCAGGCAACGTGGATCCTGTGCCTCTCCTGTCTTCCTCCAGACTCTGGGACCTCGATTTCCAAAGGAAATGCAAAATTTGCATGGTTGGGTGATGGTTTGGGGTGCCATGTCATCTGCTGGTGTCGGTCCACTCTGTTTCCTGAGATCCAGGGTCAACGCAGCCGTCTACCAGAAAGTTTTAGAGCACTTCATGCTTCCTGCTGCTGACATGCTCATATTTTTCATTTTCATACTTTTCAGTTGGCCAACATTTCTAAAAATCCCTTTTTTGTATTAGCCTTAAGTAATATTCTAATTTTGTGACACACGGAATTTTGGATTTTCATTTGTTGCCACTTCAAATCATCAAAATTAAATGAAATAAACATTTGAATGCATCAGTCTGTGTGCAATGAATAAATATAATGTACAAGTTGAATGCAATTACTGAAATAAATCAAGTTTTTCAAAATATTCTAATTTACTGGCTTTTACCTGTACATCTACAACATGATTTGCCTGAGAAGCTGGACAAGACAAAAAAATAAAAAATAAAAATTAAATAAATAAAGTGTACATTTGGCAGCCCTACCAGCAGATGGTGCTGTGGTGAAAAAAGTTTGCCCTGATTATCCCTTAGAACAGGCGCATCAAACTCGTTTTCATTGAGAGCCGCGTTTAACAGTAAATAATATACAGTATGAGTATAAACGTGTATATATAAAACATGTGTATAAATTTTTTTACGTACGCTGTACAAAACCAAATCTTTAGATTGTGTTGTATAAAACTGGCAGCTCAGTCGCCACAATTTTACCATAATATTATAAAAAAAAAAGTTTTTTTTTTTTACAACATATAAAATAAAAAAATACATGGAATTAATTGGAATTGAAAAACGGTACCACTGGGTTTTTTAACGTTAAAATTCATGCAAGTTTGTTTATACTGTAAAATCTACGGTTGTTGTTTTATAGTGTATTATTACTCTATATTGAAAGTGGACTTTACTCTAAATCATTTTACTGTAAAATTTGTACATGAACAGTTTGTTGGATTACTTGCTTTGAAATCATAAGTCAAGCAGATATTTAAGTATTTATCTTTTTTTGAACAATAACATTGTTTTGAAATGTATGATGATATAATATTTTGTTTTTTTATTAGAGATGATTACATTTTTGTAATTGTACGCGGTACATTTATTTTTGTAATGCATTTATTAAGAAAAGATAAGGTACTTTATTTACACATTATTTCCACGCTTTCAAGGGCCACACAAATTGATGTGGCCAGATTTGGCCCGCGGGCCTTGAGTTTGACCCCTGTGCCTTAGTACATGGGGTTCTTAACCTTTTTGACCTCGGGGCCCAACTTTACCACTACAGATGGAAATTAGTAATCCTACTCTAGATTTGAATCATATTCAATAATTATATCTAACCAGAGGTGGGTAGAGTAGCCAGAAATTGTACTCAAGTAAGAGTACTGTTACTTTAGAGATTTATTACTCAAGTAAAAGTAATGAGTAGTCACCCAAATATTTACTTGAGTAAAAGTAAAAAGTTTGTTGTGAAAAAACTACTCAAGTACTGAGTAACTGATGAGTAACATACACACACATATCATATATATATATATATATATATATGCATGAACAATATACGACAAATCATCTCAAACCACAACAAAACAATTGCAAATGAGCCGTCGACCCCCAGTCAGAACGACTCCAAAACCAACAAAGCATGTAACTGTCGAAAGAAACCTGATTGCCCTCTCAACGGGGGGTGCTTACAAACATCAGTTGTCTACCAATCTAAGGTAATACGCAAGGACATTAACACATCCGACACATATGTAGGATTAACCGAGGGTGAATTCAAAACCAGATGGAACAATCACAAGGCTTCTTTCAGGAACAAAAACCTGCGAAATACCACAGAACTCAGCAAACACATTTGGGACCTCAAAGACAATAATGTTGAATATTCAATAACATAGCAAATTCGTGCATCCAGCACATCTTACAATAGTGGTAATAAAAGATGCAACCTATGCTTGAAAGAGAAACTGTTTATTATTTACCGTCCAGACCTGTCATCCCTCAACAAGCGCAGCGAAATTGTAACAACATGCCGCCATAGACGGAAACACCTCCTAGGTAACACATGAGCCAATCACCACGCCCCTAGGCCAGCCTGTACCCACCCACTCTGTGCCCTATATAAACCATGGTATGCGAATGCTCCCATTAAAACCTCCTGATGATTGAGGGTACCCCCCCTCATGAAACAGGCCTGTAGAGATGAAATAGTCTTGTGATTTTTTTTCCCACACATACATATATATATATACATATATATTTATATACACATAAATTGATATATACAGTATATCATTTATATTTATTTAGTTTGCCGTTTTTGTTTACATGTTAAAGGTGTTTTAATGAATATACATGCATGTTTAACATACGGATTCCTTTCTTTCATGAAGACAAGAATATAAGTTGGTGTGTTACCTGATTCTGATGACTTGCATTGATTGTAATCAGACAGTAGTGCTGGTAGCGTCCACGTTTTCAAATGGAGGAGAAGAAAAGTTCCTCCTTTCTGTCTAATACCACATGAAAGTGGTTGGTTTTTGGCATTTTATTTGTTCAGCTTCCATATTCGTTTTCACACACTTTACAAGAAATACATTGGCGGCAAATTCCGTAGCTTGCTAGCTTGTTTGCGCTGGCTTTCGGAGACTCTTATTTTGTAAGTGCAAGCGCGATGGAGCGGCACTTTTATTGTGAAGACAGGAACTGTGCAGTCAGTCTTTAGGCTTTTGACGGGATGTACGGTTGAAATAAAAACGTGTCTTTTTTTCCTTCACACTTTTGATTGATTGATTGAAACTTGCATTAGTTGATTGCACAGTACAGTACTTATTCCGTACAATTGACCACTAAATGGTAACACCCCAATAAGTTTTTCAACTTGTTTAAGTCAGGTCATGTGACCGCCTGGCTCTGTTTGATTGGTCCAACGTCACCAGTGACTGCATTTTATTGGTGGAACGGAGTGAAACGTCACCAGTAAGGCAGGCACTTTGAAGGTCTGTCTGACAGACCAAAACATTAACAGATCGATAAAAATTAGTAGCGAGTAGCGAGCTGAATGTAGATAAAAGTAGCGGAGTAAAAGTAGCGTTTCTTCTCTATAAATATACTCAAGTAAAAGTAAAAGTAAGTTGCATTAAAACTACTCTTAGAAGTACAATTTATCCCAAAAGTTACTCAAGTAGATGTAACGGAGTAAATGTAGCGCGTTACTACCCACCTCTGTATCTAACCTACTTACAGTTTACAACCTTGATATGAAAGCATGTGTTAATCTCAAATGTTATTATCAAGGCTTAGGTCAGGCTGATTATAAAGATACATTCTAATCAAATATACTGCCAAAGAAGAGAGTCATATAAATAGATTTACAAACATTTACGCAGTGCTAAAATAAATACATTCTTACTAAATTAATGATAAATAATAATATGTCCATCCATCCATCCATTTTGTACCGATTGTCCCTTTCTGGGTCGCGGGGAGACTGGAGCCAATTAATGATAATATACAGGTAAAAGCCAGTAAATTAGAATATTTTGAAAAACTTGATTTATTTCAGTAATTGCATTCAAAAGGTGTAACTTGTACATTATATTTATTCATTGCACACAGACTGATGCATTGAAATCTCCATCTCCATAGAGCAGGTCAGCAGCAGGAAGCATGAAGTGCTCTAAAACTTGCTGGTAGACGGCTGCGTTGACCCTGGATCTCAGGAAACAGAGTGGACCGACACCAGCAGATGACATGGCACCCCAAACCATCACTGATGGTGGAAACTTTACACTAGACTTCAGGCAACGTGGGTCCTGTGCCTCTCCTGTCTTCCTCCAGACTCTGGGACCTCGATTTCCAAAGGAAATGCAAAATTTGCATGGTTGGGTGATGGTTTGGGGTGCCATGTCATCTGCTGGTGTCGGTCCACTCTGTTTCCAGGGTCAACGCAGCCGTCTACCAGCAAGTTTTAGAGCACTTCATGCTTCCTGCTGCTGACCTGCTCTATGGAGATGGAGATTTCAAGTTCCAACAGGACTTGGCGCCTGCACACAGCGCAAAATCTACCCGTGCCTGGTTTACGGACCATGGTATTTCTGTTCTAAATTGGCCCGCCAACTCCCCTGACCTTAGCCCCATAGAAAATCTGTGGGGTATTGTGAAAAGGAAGATGCAGAATGCCAGACCCAAAAACGCAGAAGAGTTGAAGGCCACTATCAGAGCAACCTGGGCTCTCATAACACCTGAGCAGTGCCAGAAACTCATCGACTCCATGCCACGCCGCATTAACGCAGTAATTGAGGCAAAAGGAGCTCCAACCAAGTATTGAGTATTGTACATGCTCATATTTTTCATTTTCATACTTTTCAGTTGGCCAACATTTCTAAAAATCCCTTTTTTGTATTAGCCTTAAGTAATATTCTAATTTTGTGACACACGGAATTTTGGATTTTCATTTGTTGCCACTTCAAATCATCAAAATTAAATGAAATAAACATTTGAATGCATCAGTCTGTGTGCAATGAATAAATATAATGTACAAGTTACACCTTTTGAATGCAATTACTGAAATAAATCAAGTTTTTCAAAATATTCTAATTTACTGGCTTTTACCTGTATATGTTTTCTAAATCAACTGTCAAGACAATTTGAGTGCAAATGAAAATACAACTTCACCACTCTAGTCATCATTTTTGCGCTTAAGAAACTTTTTTCTGACTTTAGCTCCAGACTTCCTCTTTTTCTACTTGCCACAAGTGGTGAACATGTGTATTACAAATGAGTACCGCTGCCGAGAAACGGATATTTTTGGCGGCCCTTAAGGGGCCCAACAGCATACTTGCCAACCCTCCCGATTTTCCCGGGAGACTCCCGAATTTCAGTGCCCCTCCCGAATATCTCCCGGGGCAACCATTCTCCCGAATTTCTCCTGATTTCCACCCGGACAACAATATTGGGGGCGTGCCTTGAAGGCGCTGCCTTTAGCGTCCTCTACAACCTGTCGTCACGTCCATACAAACAGCGTGCCGGCTCAGTCACTTAATATGTGCGGCTTTTACAGACACACAAGTGAATGCAATGCATATTTGATCAACAGCCATAAAGGTCAAACTGAGGGTGGCCGTATAAACAACTTTAACACTGTTAAAGTTAAAGTTAAAGTCCCAATGATTGTCACACACACACTAGGTGTGGTGAAATTTGTCCTCTGCATTTGACCCATCCCCTTGTTCACCCCCTGGGAGGTGAGGGGAGCAGTGGGCAGCAGATGTGCCGCGCCCGGGAATAATTTTTGGTTATTTAACCCCCAATTCCAACCCTTGATGCTGAGTGCCAAGCAGGGAGGTAATGGGTCCCATTTTTATAGTCTTTGGTATGACTCGGCCGGGGTTTGAACTCACAACCTACCGATCTCAGGGACACTCTAACCACTAGGCCACTGAGTAGGTTACAAATATGTGCCACACTGTGAACCCACACCAAACAAGAATGACAAAACACATTTCGGGAGAACACCCGCAACGTAACACAACATAAACACAACAGAACAAATACCCAGAATCCCTTGCAGCACTAACTCTTCCGGTACGCTACAATATATACCCTCGCTACCACCAAACCCCGCCCACCTCCCGAATTCGTAGGTCTCAAGGTTGGCAAGTATGCCCAACAGTGGTTTAAGAAACACTGCCTTGTAATGTTTGTATCACCTGACATATTCTGCCTAGCAACAAGCTAAAGCAATGGACTGCCGCTTGATGCTGTTTGTTACTGTCCTCAGCTGCGTCATTGTGCCCAACCTATTCTGCCTAGCAACAAGCGGATCCAATGTTGCTGCCTATTTGAATGAATGTTACTGTGCTTTTGCCGTGTCTCCTTTTCCTTTCTCTACTTTTTAGGGCAGCTCTTCTCCCCAGCTAATTTGTGCCCTAAATATTCTACCTAGCAACAACAAGTGCCTGCATACACTACCGTCGTTTTAAAACATTTGTATGAAATGTCTTTGGCAAGCAACAAGAAACGACATTCGAGTACCCCCAGGAACGAAATTTGGATTTCATAAGTATACAATTTGCTTGAGTACAGGGGGCGTGGCTTAAAGCAGTGTTCCTTAACCAGATGGCCGGGGCCCAATGAGGGCCGCCAAAAAATATCTGTTTCTCAGCTGTGATCCGTAGGGGCCGGGGCGGTACTCAGTGGTAATACACTTTTCCACCACTTGTGGCAGTAATGACGACATCAAACAAACAGAACCACGGTCATTGAGAAGTTTCTTAAGTGCAAAAAATATGACTAAATGGGCACTTTATTTAAGAAACATACTTATTATTATTTTAGTTGATTAATTTTAGCAGAGCCCCTTCTTACGCAATATATTTGGTTATTATTTAGTTTACTAATCAGCCTGGCCTAAGTCTATGGCTTATGTGTTAGATAAATAATAATATTTGTGATTAACACATGGTTTCATATCATTTGGCAAGGTTGTAAACTGTAAGTATGTTAGATATAATTATTGAATATGATTAAAATCAAGAGTAAGATTACTATATTATTTTTTTTGTCAAATTCAAAAATAAGATTTCCAATTCAGTGTTAATATTTGAGTGGGCCTCGAGGTCCAAAAGGTTAGAAACCCCAGGTTTGAATCATTTTTTGTAACTTTTTTTGATTTTGTTAAACAATTTTGGTATTATTTGACTCGGTCCTAAATTTATTCAAATGCATGTTTTTGGATTATTAGAAATACATCATCAATTCCGTTTTTTTTATGATTTCGTGACTCGCTCTTATCTCGCATCTGACTGCTGATTGGTCGGCTGTTGCGCGCTGTCAATCAGTGTCACGTTGGCAAGAAGGCAGCCCCAAAAGGGCCAACCAGAGAGCTTGTGGGCGGTTTAAAGCGACAAGCTTCAGTCGGAGCGAGGGTTTTCCGCTTGGCACAAGTGTTTGACTTGCCTCCATTCAATAGCGCTGCATTATTTTTGGACACTAACAAGTGCAGGGGACAAATCATTACTTCCATTCCTACCCCAACGGTGCCCTGGCCACACACGCACTTACTGGATTCACTTGGATATGCACACACAAGTACAAAATAATCCCATCACCACACACACATTCTCCCCAAGTTCGGAGTGAAGTCCTCTAAGCTACATGCTAAGCCCTCGGCCATACAAGGCCCAGATCCTCTCTGTTGCGCTCTGACATCCTTTTCCTTTGTGCTCCAAAAGGATCTTAGCAAGGGCACTCAGCCACAGTGAGTAGCCTTTTCATACACTGTGTGAGCTTAAAAGGGCGACTTGCTGCGGAACGCCACTTTTTAGGAGTGTGTTAACATTATCAAGGAAGAAATACTCCCTAGCTGCAGAAGTCAAGTGTTAAGGGGAGTTTAGGGGTACAACCAGCTATCGGAAGCTTTTTTGAGTGCATACTGTATATCCGCCCATCACTTGGAAACACACTTTAGCAAAGAAGTCCAAAGTGGGGCCCACGGGCCAATTCTTCGAAGGCCTGCAGCACATTCTAGAAATACTATTACAAAAAAAACCATACAGATTAAATGTAATGAGAAAAAGTGGGCTATGATAACACAAATATGTTTTTCTTTGAAATTGTCATTGCTCAAAACAAAAATTATAATAATGAATCAAAATCAATGTTGTTATGAATTATTGACCTATTGAAGGCTCCAATTACTTCACATCACATGTATATTAGTAACCTATCATTTCAAACAGGTACATTTCCAAACAAAATGAAAATAGCTAAAGTTGCACCAATTTACAAGACTGGCGACAAACATCAATTTACAAACTATAGACCTGTTTCCTTACTTCCACAATTTTCTAAAATCATTGAAAAACTGTTCAATAACAGATTAGAGAGTTTCATAAATAAAAATAGAATACTCGAAGAAAATCAATATGGATACAGAGCTAATGTTTCAACTTCGATGGCTTTAATTGAAATTACAGAAGAAATGACCAATGCTATAGATAATAAAAAATGTGCGGCAGCAGTTTTTATGGATCTAACTAAAGCATTTGACACAATTAATCACAATATTTTAATCAAAAAACTAGAACGATATGGCATCAGAGGGTTAGTCTTAAACTGGATAAGAAGTTATCTAATGAACAGGAAACAATACGTGAAGGTAGGCGAACACACCTCTACAACGCTAAATATATCCTGTGGTGTACCTCAGGGATCAATACTAGGACCTAAATTATTCAATCTATGTATAAATGACATTTGTAAAGTTACAAAAGATTTAAAGTTAGTATTATTTGCGGATGATACAACAGCGTTTTGTTCAGGAGAGAACACACAGAAGATACTACAAATAATAACAGAAGAAATTAACAAATTAAAAAGATGGTTTGACAAAAACAGACTATCGTTGAATCTCAGTAAAACTAAAATAATGCTATTTGGTAACAGTAGAAGAGAAAGTCAAACACAAATACAAATAGACGGAATAGAAATTGAAAGAGTAAATGAAACCAAATTTCTTGGTATAATGATTGATGATAAATTGAACTGGAAATCTCACGTAAAAAATATACAACATAAAGTAGCAAGAAACACGTCAATAATGAATAAAGCAAAACATGTTCTAGACAAAAAATCACTTCATATTCTCTACTGCTCACTAGTGTTACCATATCTGAGTTATTGTGCAGAAATATGGGGAAATAATTACAAAAGTACACTTCATTCATTAACGGTGTTACAAAAAAGATCAGTTAGAATAATACATAATGTTGGATATAGAGAACACACAAATCCTTTATTTATTGAATCAAAGATTCTGAAATTCTACGACATAGTGAATTTGCAAACAGCTAAAATGATACACAAAGCAAACTATAACCTGCTACCCAAGAATATACAACAATTCTTCTCAAAAAAAGAGGAGAAATATAATCTTAGAGAGAAATGTAATTTAAAACATTTGTATGCACGTACAACACTTAAGACCTTCAGTATATCAGTATGTGGAATTAAATTATGGAATGGATTAAGCAAAGCAATCAAACAATGTACTAATATGATCCACTTCAAGAAACTCTTCAAACTTAAAGTGTTTACAAAGTACAAAGAAGAAGAACCATGATAAACATTCTGAATTTATTTAACTCATCCATTCTTTCATTCTTTCACTCACAAAATAATCTTACTTATCTCAACATATGAAATGTAACTTACTTCACCAATTATTATTTATTTACTTATTTTATTGTGATTACTTCTGGAGTATATTGTGAATAAATTGAGAACAGGAAGTGAACAAAAGTTTTAGCAACTGTCATGTAAAAGAAAAGGGGTAGGATTAAATAAGCTCTGCTTCTTCCTACTCCTTTTCGAACATGTTGAAAAGAGAAACTGGAGATTGTGATGTATCATGTTGTATGCTTGCATGTTCCAAATAAACTCAAACTCAACTCAACTCAACTCAACATATTTTGGGGGGGAAATATTGCAGTTTGTGTTTGCCATAAAAAACAAAATTGTCTATGACAAAAGGGGCATAAAACAAACAAAACAACATAAATCTTTTTTTTTTAAATTAAAATTCACAAATAGATCTGAAGTTAATCTAAAGATTTAAGCATTGAAAGTAAAAAAAAAAAAAAACAATAATTTTTGACTTATTTTTAACACTTTTATGATTCTGTCTGTCTTTCTTTCTTTAGTTTATTTCGAACATGAACACACTTACAGCATAATACATCACACAATTTCATGTGCAAACCCCATATCCATATGAGTTGGGAAATTGTGTTGGATGTAAATATAAACGGAATACAATGATTTTCAAATCCTTTTCAACCCATATTCAATTGAATGCACTACAAAGACAAGATATTTGATGTTCAAACTCATAAACTTTATTTTTTTCTTTTTGCAAATAATAATTAACTTAGAATTTCATGGCTGCAACACGTGCCAAAGTAGTTGGGAAAGGGCATGTTCACCACTGTGTTACATGGCCTTTCCTTTTAACAACACTCAGTAAACGTTTGGGAACTGAGGAGACACATTTTTTAAGCTTCTCAGGTGGAATTCTTTCCCCATTCTTGCTTGATGTACAGCTTAAGTTGTTCAACAGTCCGCGGGTCTCCGTTGTTGTATTTTAGGCTTCATAATGCGCCACACATTTTCAATGGGAGACAGGTCTGGACTACAGGCAGGCCAGTCTAGTACCCGCACACTTTTACTATGAAGCCACGTTGATGTAACACGTGGCTTGGAATTGTCTTGCTGAAATAAGCAGGGGCGTCCATGGTAACGTTGCTTGGATGGCAACATATGTTGCTCCAAAACCTGTATGTACCTTTCAGCATTAATGGCACCTTCACAGATGTGTGAGTTACCCATGTCTTGGGCACTAATACACCCCCATACCATCACAGATGCTGGCTTTTCAACTTTGCGCCTATAACAATCCGGATGGTTCTTTTCCTCTTTGGTCCGGAGGACACGACGACCACAGTTTCCAAAAACTATTTGAAATGTGGACTCGTCAGACCACAGAACACTTTTCTACTTTGTATCAGTCCATCTTAGATGAGCTCAGGCCCAGCGAAGCCGACGGCGTTTCTGGGTGTTGTTGATAAACAGTTTTCGCCTTGCATAGGAGAGTTTTAACTTGTACTTACAGATGTAGCGACCAACTGTAGTTACTGACAGTGGGTTTCTGAAGTGTTCCTGAGCCCATGTGGTGATATCCTTTACACACTGATGTCGCTTGTTGATGCAGTACAGCCTGAGGGATCGAAAGTCACGATCTTAGCTGCTTACGTGCAGTGATTTCTCCAGATTCTCTGAACCGTTTGATGATATTACGGACCGTAGATGGTGAAATCCCTAAATTCCTTGCAATAGCTGGTTGAGAAAGGTATTTCTTAAACTGTTCAACAATTTGCTCACGCATTTGTTGACAAAGTGGTGACCCTCGCCCCATCCTTGTTTGTGAATGACTGAGCATTACATGGAATCTACTTTTATACCCAATCATGGCACCCACCTGTTCCCAATTTGCCTGTTCACCTGTGGGATGTTCCAAATAAGTGTTTGATGAGCATTCCTCAACTTTATCAGTATTTATTGCCACCTTTCCCAACTTCTTTGTCACGTGTTGCTGGCATCAAATTCTAAAGTTAATGATTATTTGCAAAAAAAAAAAAAGTTGATCAGTTTGAACATCAAATATGTTGTCTTTGTAGCATATTCAACTGAATATGGGTTGTTAATGATTTGCAAATCACTGTATTCCGTTTATGTTTACATCTAACACAATTTCCCAACTCATATGGAAACGGGGTTTGTAATTTCTCTTTACATCATGGGGTGCTTTTGGATCCCTGAGGATTTTAGTGAGGTTATAATTTTAAACTGTTGCTCAAAAAAGAATAACAAATCAATGTAAAACAATCCAAAAACCTCACATTACATATTCCGCTTTGATCATTTTTTGGGGGGAAAATATTGCATATTTTAGTTTTTTTGCAATTAAAAAAAACAAGGGCATCCATCCATCCATTTTCTACCGCTTATCCCTTTTGGGGTTGCGGGGAGTGGGGGGTGCTGGAGCCTATCTCAGCGGCATAAAACATAAAATAAAGTTACAACTTTATATCAACAGATGGATCCAAAGTTGTTCTAGAAATTTGAACATTGTTGAAAACAAAATGAATATATCCATCCATCCATCCATCCATTTTATTTCGCTTACCCGAGGTCGAGTCGCGGGGGCAGCAGCCTAAGCAGAGAAGCCCAGACTTCCCTCTACCACTTTGTCTAACTCCTCCTGGGGGATCCCGTGGCGTCCCCTGGACAGCTGGGAGACATAGTCTCCCCCAACGTGTCCTGGGTCTTTCCCCTGGCCTTCTACGTGTAAAGGATGACTTATTTTTAACATGTTTACGACTGAGACCCTTTTGGGTCCTCGGAACCAAACTTAAGGAGAAAAGGTAAAAGAAAATCTATACAGTGTATTTGTCATGTCTGTGTGATCATGTTTTGTTTTAGTCATGTTCGGTTTTGTTTTTGGACTTTTTGTGCACTTTTGTTTTGTTTTGTCACCATAGCAACCCATTAGTTTTCACCTGTCACGTCACGCACCTGTTTCACGTTTTGAATCATGCACCTGTTTTCGTTAATCATGTCTGTAGTATTTAAGTTCATTGTTTTCAGTTTGTCTTCCTGGCGACATCCCGCATTTATGCTTCTGCACACTCTCCACACACCCTTAAGACCCTTGCTGCTCTTTTTTCATGCCGATTCCATGCCAAGTAAGTTTTTGTTTATTAAGCCACAGTTAGTGTTTTTTGTTGTTCGTAGTTTCTGCCTTTGTGCGAGTATTTGTTTTCATAGCCAAGTCGTTTCTCCGCCACTGTGCGCGCTTTTTTTTTGTAGTTATAGTGTTTAAATAAATCATGTATTCACCTTCACGCCACATCTGGTCCAAATCACTTGCACCTCGGGAGAACAAACCAGAGGTGTGGACTCGAGTCACATGACTTGGACTCGAGTCAGACTCGAGTCATGAATTTGATGACTTTAGACTCGACTTGACAAAATCTAAAAAGACTTGCAACTCGACTTAGACTTTAACATCAATGACTTGTGACTTCACTTGGACTTGAGCCTTTTGAATTGACATGACTTGACATGACTTGCTACTTTCCCCAAAACCCAAAGATGAAAAAGTTATTCGGAAGCGCTCCGTATTTTTCATTGTGTACTTGTCTATCAGCGTTGCGTGTGTCAGCTGGTGTGGTCTCAGTACAACAGCCAATCAAATTAGATCTACTTTGTTTTCATCACACAGCATTCATCCAATCAAATTGCAGGACAACCAACGAAGAAGACATGTCCAAACCACACGCCAGTGAACAAAAAATGATACCTAAAATAATTTTGTTTGGGTATAAAAATTACGAGGTGGTCAACACAAAACGGTTTGCAGTATGCAACACATGCGGTTCGAAAATGACTGATGGAGAGGCAACAACTTCCAACTTCGTCCGGCATTTGAAGTTGCACAAAGAACGGTAAGTTTTGAATGTAAGATAACGTTTATTGGCTAAGTAACGTGACTTTTATTTGCTGTGTAGTTAAATCAGTGAGGCTGTAAACTCACTGCTAACGTTATAACGTTATTGCAAACACGGGAATCTGTTGCAGTTCACTACCTTATTCATACTTTTTGTTCAGTGATTTTTTTCAAGCAGGGTTACGTTAGTCAATATATCACACGTAACGTTAGACGGCGGTCAGCAGCACCGCGTATTTTAGCCACCTAAAAAAAGACAAAAATAGTCAAATAAAGGTCAGTTAAAATGTATACTATATTATGAATATGTGTACCGTTTTAGCTAGCTTTCTGACATACTGTTGGTTGTTTACCTCAGTGGTCCCCAACCACCGGGCCGCGGTACTGGTCCGTGGATCGATTGGTATCGGGCCGCACAAGAATTTTTTTTTATTTTTTTTATTTTTTTAATTAAATCAACATAAAAAACACAAGATACACTTACAAGTAGTGCACCAACCCAAAACAACTCTCTCCCCCCTTTTGTTCTGGGCATTGAACATGAAGACTCTTCCTTCACTGTTCTGAGTGGCCATGAGAGTCTTGGCAGTGCCTGCCTCCAGTGCTCCAGTGGAGCGAGTTTTCAGCCATGGTGGCATCATACTACGCCCCCATCGTGCACAAATGACTGACAGACTCTTGGCTAATTTGGTCTTTTGCAAATGGAATGCAGCATAGGGCCCTGACATATAAAAAGTACAACTTTTTTGTTATGTTCACGTATATGTCATGTTTTTTCAATGTTAACACTTTTGTACAAATAAGTACATTTGCACTTTATTTTTCAATGTGTTTGTTCTGTAAAGGAATGAGTTAATGTTTAAAATGACTGGTTAATAGTGCTATTATAAAGTGCAATGTCAGCACAATTTTCTTTCCTGCAATTTAAAATGCACTTGTTTTAATAAATAAATACAGCGTTTGAAAAGCATACACAATCTGTGTTAATATATTAGTCTGTGGTTAAAAGGACTTGAAAGGACTCGAAACTCAAAATGCAGGACTTAGGACTTGACTTGAGACTTTCCAGTCTTGACTTTGGACTTGACTCGGGGCTTGCTAGCTGTCTTGACTCGGGACTTGACTCGGACTTGAGGGCAAAGACTTGAGACTTACTTGTGACTTGCAAAACAATGACTTGGTCCCACCTCTGGAACAAACCAAGCTATGGTCCTAGTCATGACAGTATTGTGTTGGTTTTAAAAATGACAAATATGAAAATGGCTCCCGCTTGCTTTGTTTTTTCAGTGTGCAGCCCTCAATGGAACGATACAATAGACACAGCAACATGGATTATGTTACCTTTCGGCAAAAGACGTCTTTTATGTTCAGGACTACCTAACCCTGAGATATGTAAGAAAAGCAGCCTTATGTCCCATTCTCGGCCCGCGAATGCATGTAATCCTCTAATCTGGCATTGTCGGATATCACTCTCACGCCAAATCCCCCGACTGTGGGCCTCATGCCGCCGGATTCGATCCCTTTCCCGGTAGCAGGATTATTGCCATGCTGCAGAATGAGGCTAATAATCAAAATAGTGAGAGTATGGGGAGCGTCTCATTGTAAAACTTCCATTTCAGGAAGTGATATGATTAAAGGGCTCTGGCAATAATTAACCATTTCATAACAATGCAGGTTATTGCAGGTGAGAGCACATGTCTTATTAAAACCCTTGATCATGTTGTTATCACTTTTTTGTAGACGTGTTTCTGCTCATCCAGAATACCCCCAAAGAAAATCTGGATGGATTCCTGTTAGGATTCCTGCACACACAAAACAAGGTCTGTCTCTCTCACGGGCATTTAGAAGTGTGTGTTATTTAGCTTTTTTTTGCCCACCCTAACCTTCCACCCGTTCTGGTCTTATTCATATTCAGCTCCAGTTCTGCACCCCGTGCTTGCATGCACACACAGTGGATGGGTGTGTAATCCCTTTATTGTTGCTGAGACTTGGCAACAACAAATATGTTAGAGGGCAAGCCGGCACAAGTTGAAGGAAATGCTTGCTGTTTTTTTTTTTTTTTTTTATACATCATTTGTTTTCGTATCTCATTCCAAGTGCAGGCGTGCAACACAGAGGCAAGCAACGACTTAAGATAAACACGTGTATATAAGTACAATTATATGTAAGTATGTATGTATAAGAGATTACTCAAATATTTTCAATTTGCCCCTAATGACAGAACGGGTTTACTTCCTACTTCCTATGTTAGACAATATTATTTGCATTTGTTCCAGCCCTTTATACTGTCCCACAGGTTTTTTGAAAATTTTTAAATTCCATAAAATATTTGCTTATTATTTTTTTTATTAGCGATATTTTTTTTAATTGTTATGATTATTACGCCTTGAAATGCTAAGAACACGTGGCTAGGCATTGTCTTGCTGAAATAAGCAGGGGCGTCCATGGTAACGTTGCTTGGATGGCAACATATGTTGCTCCAAAACCTGTATGTACCTTTCAGCATTAATGGCGCCTTCACAGATGTGTAAGTTACCCATGTCTTGGGCACTAATACACCCCCATACCATCACAGATGCTGGCTTTTCAACTTTGCGCCTATAACAATCCGTATGGTTCTTTTCCTCTTTGGTCCGGAGGACACGACGACCACAGTTTCCAAAAAATATTTTAAATGTGGACTCGTCAGACCACAGAACACTTTTCCACTTTGTATCAGTACATCTTAGATGAGCTCAGGCCCAGCGAAGCCGACGGCGTTTCTGGGTGTTGTTGATAAACGGTTTTCGCCTTGCATAGGAGAGTTTTAACTTGCACTTACAGATGTAGCGACCAACTGTAGTTACTGACAGTGGGTTTCTGAAGTGTTCCTGAGCCCATGTGGTGATATCCTTTACACACTGATGTCGCTTGTTGATGCAGTACAGCCTGAGTGATCGAAGGTCACGGGCTTAGCTGTTTACGTGCAGTGATTTCTCCAGATTCCCTGAATCTTATGATGATATTACGGAGCATAGATGGTGAAATCCCTAAATTCCTTGCAATAGCTGGTTGAGAAATACTATTTGCATTTGTTCCAGCCCTTTATACTGTCCCACAGGTTTTTTGAAAAATTTTAAATTCCATAAAATATTTGCTTATTATTTTTTTTATTAGCGATATATTTTTTTTATTGTTATGATTATTACGCCTTGAAATGTTTCACTGATTAGCAGCAATATTGATTTTTCATGCATAGGCAATAGAATTTGCATGTTCTCCCCGTGACTGCGTGGGTTCCCGCCGGGTTCTCTGGCTTCCTCCCACCTCCAAAGACGTGCACCTGGGGATAGGTTGATTGGCAACACTAAATTGGCCCTAGTGTGTGAATGTGAGTGTGAATGTTGTCTGTCTATCTGTGTTGGCCCTGCGATGAGGTGGCGACTTGTCCAGAGTGTACCCCGCCTTCCGTCTGAAGCATCTGAGATAGGCTCCAGCACCCCCCGCCGCCCCCAACGGGACAAGCGGTAGAAAATGGATGGATATTTTTCCTCAGTGTCAAAACACTCAATATCCTGAGGACAAAAAAATGCCATCTTCCCAAAAACTGCTGTCAAAGGCAAAGAACTGGGAACTCAACTGATAATGAATCAAACAATACATGGGTAAAGAATTTGTCCATTAGAAATCTTACCCAACCAGAAAAAGATGTTTGGCGAAAGGGT